>NC_088132.1:50705840-50880840 GCF_036370855.1 Dromaius novaehollandiae | reverse complement strand
TTCGGGGTCTGCGAAAAGAGAGCCTTCAGTTCTGGCTGTGTAAAAGCAGAGGAAAGTTTTTAGCTATTCCGAGGGTGCGGGCTGAACGCAGCCAGGGCACCGCTCCGTGTGCACGTGTGTACCTATCGCTAGGCCTGTGGGGTTTGACATTTGGAGCCCCGGCGCAGCGGAGTGGGGCCTTCCGAGGGCATGTGCTGTACCCAAATCAGAAGACAGAGCCTCTTAGCGTAAGGTATTTGGCTGCAGTTTGAAGGCAATTTCTAGTACGTTTCTGTTACACATGGAAAAGTTGGAGAAACCTCTTTTGCTCCCTCGATATTAAGATAAGGGGTTTCTTCTGAAGGGCAGAGGTGATAGCCTAGGCTGCCTCGCTACTTCAGGATTCAGTTGAGGGGATCGTTTCTCAAGGTAAAAATATTGGTGATGGTGCTTTCTCAGGCATCTAAGGTAGCGGAAAATACACTGCTTTATGCATCAACTTTTATCTTTTTTGCGTGTTTGTGGGTGCATAGGGTCTGCGAATAGAAGGCAGGCAAGTGTTGTCTATAATCTTCCGGCCCTGTTCCCACCCGGTTTTTATTTTCCAAATACTTCATGTGTTACAGCAGTGCTGGGCAGGCACACACAGTCTGGCAGGCTGCGTCTCTAGCATGCTGAGCATGCTATAAAAATACAGCAAGCGATGAGCCCCGCAGAAGGGGCTTGCAGACTTGAGCCAGTTTTTTACCAGTGCACAACTTTCAGTGGTAAGTGGCTGACTAGGAAAAATGTGCTTTTCTTTAGAAGACAGAAACAAAACCTGAAGTTTTGACCTTCAACCTGAGTGAATATGCAATCTCTCTACAGGCTACTTTTTAGTAAAGGTGACAAACTTGCAGTAGCAGAAACCATGAATTTCTTGATTTGTAAAACACCAAACATGTCTGTCAGCAAATAGAAATAATAAAAGAAAGTGTTGGGTTATTTAAATATTTGTTTTGTATCAGGAACTGAGGGGAAAATTTGTTTTGCATAGTTGCTGAAGTTTTGTATGTCCAAAGATCAAGTGAGGTTAGTTTAGAGAGATTTATGTCCCGTTTTTTCTCCTTTTCTTGCTGATGCGTTATGTTTAGCCTACAGTTTTTTTATTCTTTCACAAAAATTCAGGGCAAAGCCTAGCTAAGACATCACCCTTAGAACTATAACTCTCTCTCTTTAAGTTCTGGGATTTATTTTTCCTTTTCCAATTTGACAATCATCTTATTTTCTTCACTTGCCTGAACCTGACATAGTACAAACCTGCTGATCCCTATCGCTGCTGCTCCTGCCTTTCTGAGCAGGTCTTTGCATATCCTATCAATGAGCTGATCAAACCAGTGACTGTGGGATTTCGTGGCTTTTGACAGCTGAAACTGCTGTGCTTTTCTCCAGCTAATTATTGTTTTCAAGGGGCAGTCACTATCAGAGCCTACAAGCTTCTTTTTCCACCCCCACATCAGGCTAGAAATGCTTAAAAGAGTCACCTCTCCCTCCCTCTACCTACTAAGATTAGTTTGGTAATAAAAGAAATGGTAGTTAGCATGAAATGTAGAGGTGTTTCTTCATATTTAAATTAAGATACAGGAGGAAAAAAACCTTGTTTCTGAATCATTCTGTAGAGATTTTGTAATTTCGAATAAAATGCTGTCTCGGATGTTTTTTTTCATCTCTGCTACCTAAAGCTCCAGCCAGCATTTAATGGTACTATTTTAAAATGACTCTTACCTCAGCCTCACTTATAATCCTTGCATGGGCTATGTTTTGTCTTTTCTTCATTCTTTAGTAAGTCGTAAAAGTAACGGATTCACTACTTGTGTTCATCAAGAGTCAAACAGAAGAAAGAGCTGTCTATATGCACGATACCCTATTTTTTGTTGCTTGGTTGCTGTCCTGGAATTGCGTAGAGGCTGCAGCTCTCTGTTAGTTATCTGCTGATTAGAGACACAGGCAGTTTTACCTATCTTCTTTCTTTAGCTAATTTGTGTTGGCTATCTTTGTTTGGGATGGGAAGCTAGTGATTAGTCAGTCTTTAGTTACTATCATCTTTCTTCTCCTACTGCCAAAACTGCAGACAGGATTCATTTACATTAAGCGTCATGAAAAATATTTAAAATACAAATAAAATTTAAGTAAAGGAGACCTTGATTTTTGTGTTGCAGTTAGCATTATCTTATTCGGATGCTGATAGTGACACATTTTATTGTGTAAAGATTGCAACCTTGTATTATATGCATGTTTAGCCTATATGGAGATAATGTTTTTTAAAGCAGTGCTAAATATGAGAAAAATTCACATGAAACAAGAGCTTTGTCCAGAGCTCTGCAGCAAATGAAAGCTATATCGTGTACATCAACCTGCTTCAGTTTTGGAGAAAAGATGGGTTACTGTTAAGTGATTGCTTTGTTAAATGGGAGAAAGTTTGTATTAAATTTGTATGAAAGTATTACAAACCATAGGCTTTCATTTACTGCCCTGTGAGAGAAGGACAAAATATTACAGGAGCTCCCTGTACTTTGCTGTGAAGCAGCTACAGACAGAAGGGCCCTATGTGTTAATGTATTTTTATTTACACTTTTTAGAAAATAAACTCTTTGGCAGAGGCATCATGTTCTCCCATTACTGGGAATGCTAATACACATAAATCAATGATAAGAACAATTATTCTCTTATTGAAAAACATCCCTTTCCACACTGCTTTATAGAGAAAAAGAAGGGAGTCAGAGAAGAGGAAGAATATGGACCCTAGCAGTATAATCTGCTGTGATTTACAGACCGTATAGCCTGGAGTTTCATTTAATGTATTTGAGGGAGGCATTGTGTAGCATTATCACTTTCGCTTTGCAAAATCAGTATTCCTCCATTAAGGAAATAACATGTATTCCACTCACAGGTTTTTAGAAGGGTGCAAATCCATTCTTTAGAAAGGTTGGTGGACATATAAAATGGAAGGAAGCTAGCAAAAATGAGCACAGTTATAGCTTTTCTTTTCTCAAAAAAAAAAAAAAAAAAAAGGCAATTTTGAAAATGGCATGTAAGTTAAAGCTGCCCCTGGCCAGCTTTAAATTATGTGATTCTCACTTATGCAAGATGCTGCTAGAGGAATTCCTTGGCTCTCATTAGCATGGAATAATCCCTCTAGACTTCACACACAGCAGACATACACAGGCACATACACATTTGTAAAGTCAGTTGCACATTTCCAACTGCAAAACAATATACAATCTGCAAAGACTCTTCAAGCAAAAGACTTTTTCAAGGTCCAATATCTTTTTAGGCAGTCCTCTGTTTTAAGAAGAGTCTTGTTAAAGTGCTTTCAAAAAAGTTTATTCAGAATAACGAAAGAACGATTATCTTCACTGCAGTAGCTCGAGTGGTGTTCACTTCCCCCATAGCCTAGGCACAGCTTTTCAGCTAACGCTGAGCCTTTGATTCTACCACAACACTGTGGTCAGCCGTAAAGGTGAGGAAACTGGCAGACCGCATGGACAGTGACAAACTCTAGTAACCTTCATCGAACTTTTTAAATGCTCTCTAGGAAAACTGGACATGGAATTCCCTACCAAAACCGAACCCACAGGCAACATCAGTATCTTCGTATTTATAACACCTAACAAAGAGAGTACAATGCAAACCAAAGAGCTCAGATTACAGCTACCAAGCCCAGGCTATTGAATGACATTTTAATGTGAAATACCGCTGTTATAATTTACACAAGTCCCAAAGCTTTGGTGCATATTTGGCTGCTCCCAAGCATCCGGGATCTTCTCCGGAGGAGCTGTGTTCGCAGCTGGTATATGCTGTTGAGAGTTAGATGAATTCGGCCTTGAATCTTGCTCAAGGCAAGGCTGTTTCTTTTCTAGCAAATTAGTTCCTCCTTTTCTCTCTCCTTATGTTACTGATTTCCTAGCTCTTTAAGCCAGCCTCCTTATTCTTCCCAATTTCTCTCCAGTTTGGAACCCTTTACGCGGAAAGGTATGATAAAGTAGAGCTTGCAGTGTGAAAAGACAATTCAGAATTAACAAAATGGTACGGCAGGATGGAAGCATGGAGCAACATTGCCAGACATTGGCTAATAGGCAGAAACAGCCAAATTCTTACTCCTGGGAACGTTCAATTTATGTCAGCAGGAGTAGATCTATAGCCCCACCTGGAGGCATTACACAGGGACTAATTGCCACAGTGTGTGCCTTATTGGGGACAGCATAATAACAACTGAATAATAGAAACCTTAGAATTCATTTGCATAAGCTTCCCTGGCCTACAAATTCAGGGGAATTTTTGGCCTTAGCTTGTGCTTTTCGTTGTGGGCCCAGCTTCTTCCAGCTGGATAAATAATGGTGGATAAAAGATCTATTGCCTCAGGTGAAGTGCTGCTACAAGCTCTATTTATGCAGATAATGAGGTAGGATTTGAGGGACTGAAGCAGGATGAGATGGTACTGGAAGGCCCCTCTGCTTATTGGTTTTATGAAACTCTACATTAAACAAGTGAGCTGCTTCTTTTTCTCTTTGCCTGTGCCCTCCTTTTATTGCTCACAGACATACCTTGTTTCTAGTACATTTACAACTTAGACGTTTTCTATAGAAAATGGGTCAGGCAAGATGACAATTACATTTATTAGAAGAATCACTGAAAATGCTGCTATTGAAAGTAAGCCGCAACTCAGATTTTAAGCATAGTGGGAGATGGATCCTAATCTCATTTTGCAGCATGGAAATTGGGAATGGCTTGGAAGGCAGTGGAGTTACAGGCGCAGCTATAGGGAGTGTGAGAATTGAGGCCAGCGCGTACTGAAACGCAGCTCTCACCTGTGCAACCCAAGTTGGGGTCTGGTAGAAGTAACTGCGCGTTGTGAGGCTGCAGTGCAGTCTGTGTTTGCGCGTAGAGCTCCCGCGCGCGTGGAGTGGGTGGTGTGCTCCCCTGCTGCCAGACCCACTTGCCAGCACGTGAAGGCGCTCTGCTCTGTGGCTTTCTCCTGTGGCAGTCTCATTTCTACATACAAAATCACTTGCTGTCCTGTACCTCAAAGTTCTTTTGATGCGTTTGTGAAGGGCTCTTTCTGAACATTAGCTGGCTAATGCGGGGTTTTTGTACGAAGGTATTATTGCTTGGACTTCTTTGTTTTCTCGTCAGATGGTAGAAGCAAAGTTAAATGATCATTACAGCTAAGAAAAAAGTTATGTTGTTGAGAAGGATAATTTTAAAACACCAGATGATGGACAATGTTTCTGAAAGACATAAATCTTCTTAATTAAAAGCTTTTCAAAAATTATTAGAGGTTTGTCAGAGCAGGAGGAATATGCTTGGAATTCAGGTTCAGGAGCTTGTTATGCAAGTGTCTCGGGCTCCTGTTTCAATTTAAATAATTATATATATCAATTAGTTATAATATGATTTATATTGATGACTGATCCTTGCAATAATGTGTTGTCATCTGAGTTTTCTCTACTGTAATTATATTTTCATTTATTCCTGCTACACTGGCAAGTTAAGGGTTTTTTTCAGTAATTTTTGAAATCAGTTATGGAAATAAAAATACTGCAAACCAGAAAGTGCAGCAAGGAGAGAAAACATTAAGTGATATTTTCTATCACTCTCATTAATTCACAGACAGATGTTAAAATTATTGCACGGAAGATGAAACATCTGGAATATTTCTCTATAGTCATATGCAGCTACTAAAAATCTGCTTTTGAAAAACCTCTTCAGCATGATTTCATCTAAGCTGATTTCCTGAATCCTTCCTTAAGCTATTTACTTTCCTTAAAATATATCTGTTTTTGTATTTCAACATGATTTTTACCAGTACGAGGATTTTTGTAAGTAAATAGCAGGCCATATAACCAATTTATAGCCTTGTGCCTTTAAAGAGTGTGCAAGATTGAAAGTACAGAGTACAACTAGAATAGAAAAGTCCAAATGGAAAAGGCAGTTCTCTCTGCATTGCTGTGGACAAAACCGCTTCACCTGGGCGTTGATCCTGCCTGGCTGTTCAGCGGTCCGGCTGGGGCAGCTGAAGCGTGGGAGCTCCCATACCTGTTGCTGGAGAATGGGCCGGTGCCGGTCTTGGAGGGTGCACCCCCCCCACCCCTTTCCTACGGTAAGGGAGGGGAGATGCTGCACTGAGGATAAAAGCAGCAGAGCTCAAAAATGTGTCAGTCGTTTCATCGCAAAAATGTTAGATTTGTTTTAGAAATAGAAGCTGGAATGCTCATGAAGAAGCTGCAGGGAGGCAGTGGCAGAGCGTGATTATTTCTCCCCGAGAATTTCCAAAACCGGAATTTGTATTTTAAAAAGCCTTTTCTTTTTCTTTTTCTTTTTTTTTGCTTTTATGATTTCTGAAATTGTGACGTAAGGACAAGTGAAGAAATACAGCCAATAAATAAAAATGGCAAATTTTAAGGAGTATGTATATAACATATGTATTTCTTATTGCTGATTTGCCTGAAAAATGCCATACGATTGAGAACTTGTATGGTTCGCAATATAGGAATGCTAAGATTTCTGTCTGTAGAAGGAAAGATTTTGCTAAATATATGACACATTTCTGATTTCTGGCAAAAATAAAATAAAGAGTATTATCTGCTGTTGAAGTCTGTAACTGTTTTTGCCACATTTCATGAAATCAGCCTCTTAAAATTTGTGACACAAAGCATAGATCCAAATATATTTAGTGCAATAGTTAGCAGAATCTAATGTGCTTTGTCAGAAAACTGAATCCCTTGATTTTGGTGTGTGAAGTGATTATGGTGTGAGTGAATATGTTCAGACTACCCAGATGCGGAAAGTGGAAACATCAGATTAAAATGAGAGCATTATTTCTCAAAACAATTATTATGAAAACATCTGAGAGAGGCCACTTTGCAGCCAAAACATATGCTTAACTTCAATAAATACTAGTTTTCAAGCTTATTAAGATCCATCTAATCATCCTGTTTTAAGTTGGCACTTCTGATTGCAACACTAATTTGTTCCTGGTGTCGATCTCAAGTACTGTAGAAAGCTCTGCAGAAAGAGCTTCCAACTAAGTACTGGGATCCTTTTTGTGTCCCTGAAGCCTGCTATTTATTTGTTTGTGGCATTTCTTACAGAAGGCTTCAAAAGTTTAATACAATGAATATGTACAAAATAGAAAAAAATGTGCCAAATCAATAGAGTGAAGATTTAACAAAGAATAGCAGGCAGCTGAAATTCCTAAACTTGATTTCCACATATTTATTTTTCATGGGGCTGCATAAGGAAAGAAAATGTTGCTCAGATGAGGAAGAAACTTTTTTTCTTCTATTTCAGGACTTAATTCCCTTACTATTGCAGTATGTGAATCAAATCCTTCATTTAACAAATACCAGAAAAAAATTAGAATCCAACTGGAGAAGTAAGACTATATCAAATAATACAAGGAATGAGCTTACAGTATGAATGAGAAAAAGTATCAAGCTACAGCAATCAATGTTGTAGACAATATCTCTTAAATCTATCATGTTGCCTTTTGCCCTTTATACTAAGTCAGAAGGAAGCGGCTATAATGAATGAGCGTGTCTTTATTCGTGTCGGCTTTGGTTCTGTAGGAAACCTGGCAATATGACATTTAGTGTGATTAATTCTGCGTTGAAGCTCTGGTTTATTTTCTCCCACGTACATGCATAAAGAGGCGTTCTTAATAAAAATAATTTAAAAAATCCAATACAAAGTAAAACTGTTTCTAAAAGTTATCCTGCAAGATAGACTCAAAAGCAAAAGATTAATCGGGTATTTACAGTATCTTTTATCTTTTCACAATGTCTTTTTTTCCCTTTTACAATACGTTTTACAAAGTGAAAATGATTAGGATAGTGCATGCAAAGTTGGTTTGTTTATCTATAGCTTTTAACCAGATTTGCTACATTAAAAATAATACATAACCGATACAAATATCTATGCATTAAAACATATTGTAAAGTATGCTGTGTGAAACTTTGACGATATTTTTTCACACTTCGCATCAGAAGGGGGCACTAGTGATCCATTAGAAATAGGCAGTGTGACACTGCTTTTGCTGTGCCATATTTAATAATAATAAAAATAATGATATAATTTCCGCATTTAATATTGAGGGCATTTGTGTGCATAATTAAGATTATAAATATATAATGGTAATTCAAAAAGTTAAATAATTAATAGATTGTATGTAAATATAATCTGTTGTCTCTCATTGTCTTTTTATATTATTATTGAAATACTGTCGTTACAGTTCACATACTAGCTGTAACAATGAACTAATGTTGATTATTTAATACCTTGTTTTGGTAATTTGTAACATTAAGGAGGTGAATTCTATTTGTACAGCATTTTGATAATGAAAGTTAAATATATTCCAGGAAAAGCAGAAATTTAGACTTCCCTGTTTAAAAACAAAGCTGTTCAAATATGTTGTGATTTAAATTATTTTATAGCTATTACAACAAAGAAAATGTTTTAACTATTCATATAATAATTTTTGTATTATGTACATTAGATTAAATGGATGGAGAAAACATGTTTTATCATGATGCCTACTTACTTTTCTGGGTTGGCTTATTCGATCTGCTACATTTTAGCAGTTTTGTTAGTATTGCTTTGGCCTATAAAGGGAGGTCAAGATGAGGTGGCTCTGCCATTTCATAGAATCAACTATGGAATGTGAGCTATGTGAGCAAGGAAAGAAAAGAGATGAACAATAATATGGTTTCTATCCTTTGTCCTCATTTTCTTGCTGTGTATAGGATAAAAACTGGCAGCATGCATAAAACTGCAAAAGACTTAAGTCAGTCTTAGTAACAGCAAGAAAAACAGCTGAATTTTTGATTTGGAGGTTGCTGAGTGATACTGTATTGTAACAAAATACCTACTTATTAGATATGTATGCTGGCAGTATTTGTGAAATAGTACTCTATCCACAAATAATTAGATGCTCTTTTGAAATATCCACTATTATTTTCATGTGTAAAAATGAGGGTCAATGATGAGCTGAATTTAGCATTCAGTAAATTGGGTCAAGTTCAACAGAAGAAGAGTACAAAATTTTTAAGTGTTTTATGACATTAAAGTAGGTTCAAATGTGAACTTTCTAAAATCAAAGATGTTATTTAAGGCCCAAATGGGTTTCATTATAGATTATTTGCAAGTTATCAGCCAATTCCTGTGTTCATTTACTCAGGAGCAAATCAAGAATTTGCTTTGTTCAGAGTGGATGTAAAGCCTAAAATGGCAGCAGAAGGGAAGCTTCATTATATCTTAAAGGCAACTTTAAGCTATATGTTTCGTGGCTACAGATTTTATGAGTGCATACAACCAGGCATTTTTTAAAACAAATGTGCATGCTTTTGTGCAGGAAAATACAGTCATTTTAGACCAGCCACTTAATCTAAGCAAGCACATATCTGACCTCATACCCTTGTATCTTAGGTTCTTTTATTTCAATTTTTCTAATGCCAGGAGTGCTTTCCAGAAAATTATCTCTGAACGTTACTGTCAGGATAACTAGAAACCAGTTGTTTTCTGATGATGGAACCTGCCTGAAGATTTCCTGTCTATCATGAAATGAAATCTATTTTATTGTATTTTGATGACAAAACCCTAGGTATTGAATAGGGAGTTCTCAAAAAATGAACCAAAGCAAACTACTGGTGTAGTTTTTCCTGTGGCCTGGGTGCAGACAGGAGATGTCTGCTTTATGCGAGCTCCAGTCACTCATTTGACTGTTCTTATTCTACATAGTTATAATATATTGACAGTGGTTGCTGTGTAACCACCGAAATGTTGTGCTCAGTATAGGCTTCAGAATGTTTTCAAGAAGCTGAATAAATAGGAATATAGGTTAGCACCTCATGAATTATCTAGCCTAGTCCCCTGATATTGCCTATACTGAATTCCAGGTCTTTGTGCTTATGCTGCCATCAATACCTGGATTTAAGCTTTATATTTTAATCCGAAACAAGAAGTCTGAGAGCTGTGAACTGTCTCAATTTATCTCAGCAATAGCTAATTTTGAGGCTTATTTAATATTAGTTTAAACATCACTCTTGTGTTCAGTCATTTCAACTGAAATATTTATTACTTGGTGCAGTGGTAAATACTAGGATCATATTGGAATTGACTTCTTAATGAGTGCAATTTGACCTTCCAACAGAGGAAACCACAGTTTTGGTACTTATCTAAACTTTATCGTTTGTGAAGTCAAAAAGTGGGCCTTTTTTATGAAAGATTGTTTGTCTTTTACATTTCTTGTTACTCCTTACTTTTACTAGATTTAATTATCACTGAACTAACTCATTAATACATATTAATGCTCAAAGTCAAAACTATTTTAGTATACAAAGCAAAAAAATGTATTGCCTGCTAATTTCTTTTTCCTGCTGAAATGTAAAAGACATGCTTATAATTGACTAGCATGAATAAATGTTGTTTCTTATAATTAAAATAGGCAGAGATTGGTTAGAGATGCAGGGACATGCCTGCATGCTTCTCCTTCCATGTCCCTTCAGTTGAACTCTTTCTGTAGTCCAGTGATGAATCAAACTCCCCTGATTCCCCTTTCCTCACATTCTTTCCTCATCAGTATTTGCTCATATGAATAGTTCTCTTTCTCTTTTCAGTCCCAAAATCAAATTATTTTCATGCCTGTGAAATGCCCAAACCTCTAAATGACGCTTATCTTTACCTGTATTAATACATATCTCTGACATTCTTAGTTTCTTATTGCCATTATAAAAAGCTTTGGTTTACTGAAGTGAGGGAAAACAAACTGAATTTAAGCTTAAAATTAAAAGTCTGGTTCAAATTTAATATTACTGTGGATTTACACTAGCAGATCTGATAGCTGAATTTGCTACAAAAAATACTATGCTTAACATATTATGGAATTTCATACTTAATTCATTGCAAATCCTCACTTTTATTGTGCTCATAGTTACTATAGCATTTCTAGTTACTACAGAATCCAGAAACAGATAACCCCCGGCAACAAGAGTGTTTGTTCCAGCATTTGATTGTCGCATGGTACACAGGACTGTGATGGAAGTAAAAACTAGATATTAATCTTATTTACACTAATGTAAATTTGAAATTACTTCACTGAAATTTCTGGAGTTATTCCAGAACAACCTCCAGGGAAGTGGAATCAGTTGAGGGTGTAATATGTAATAATATCAATATTTGCTCAGTTAGGTCAGCTTCTAAAATGATACAAAAAGAATCAATGAAGAATCCACATGTGCACTTGAACCAATAGACATAACTGATTTTTTGCTTGCCAATCAGCTTCTCAAAGCTGCAGTAAGCACTTAAACTTTATATAAACAGGCCAGAGCTGGACTGGTAAAAAAAGCTGCACGATTCAGGGGAAGGCTTTAGCGTTAAGAAGACAAGAAAAGGAAGATTTGTAGTTGTATCTTCCCATTTTGTTCTTGCTCATATAGGTCAATAAGCAGGGCACTTAAAATGATATGTGGGTTTAACTTAATTCATATAGGAGAATTTGAGCAAGCAACTGATTTCAATATATAGAGTAGGAACTGGAAGAGGTCAAGTGATCAACAGGTCAAACTGGAACTCTTTCAATGTTAATGTTTGTATTATCAATCGCTATAGAAAAATTCAAATATTCATATTGACTTCATCTTCACAAGCAAAGCAAAAATGCTTTCCCAAATCTTCTTCCAATTTTATGCTAAATATACATGAGGCCCTGATCTGTCAGTACTTTTAGGCCTTCCAGATATAAACTCAGAAGCTGCTATTCTCTCCTTTTGTGAAGTAGCATTCATTAATCATAAAATGTTTCGTATTTTCTTTCTGTATCATAGGATTTTATTAGTTCTGTTTTGAAAAGTGAAAATAAAGGTACAGAAGTTATTCAACTTCTGTCTAAAGTCACACAGACAGTTAATGTCAGTAAGAAATCCTCATGGCTTCTTCATCATTTTTAGCCCTGTGGTTCTTTCCCTTATTTTAACTTCTCAGTTAACTTGTCTAGTCATAGAACGCTTCCATAAAATTTCTTACACAGATCATATACTGCCATGTTGCATCTTGCATTTCTGGAAAATTGAAGTTTTCTGGTTTTCTGATTGTGGTCATTTTTCTTGTCCTGAAACGCAACAGCCTGAGGAATATTACATGGTTGTTCAACAGAAAAAAGGGACTAACAAGATTAGAAGGAAGTTGGTCCTGATGATAATTTGCTAAAGAAGGAAAAAAGATTGAAAATGTGTTTCAAATGGGTTAAATCTGAGAAAAAGAAAAATGTGATTTGCAATTTAAAGGCTTTCTCCAGTTTCTGAAAAGAGGTGATTTCAGTGCATGAAACATCAGGAAAGGAGTCACTGGTGTACTTGTTATGCAAATATTTTGCTCTTATTATTGGACTTGTTGCTTTTGTGAAGATTCTGGCCTTAATATGAGGCTACTGTGTCTCTTTAATTGGAAGCTGACATGCTTTTGTTGATGGATTGTTTGGAAGGAATGTTGTTGATAGTTTCTGGCTCTTGGATATATAGCTTGTATATGTGGTACCTATTCTACTCTGATTTCTGTACGTAAGAGGGTTTTTTTTTCTTTCTTTTTGAAGGTCTGTGACTGATAGCCAGGTTTGAGCTTGAATTCAGAGAAGGTTTAAGAGAAATGAACTGGAGATTTTGAGCTGGCTATGTTGCTTTGAGCATGAGACACAGCGGAGAGGAAAAATGAGACAAGGATAAGGCTGCGATACTATGTTGCGACATTTTTCTTCTCTATTCCTCCCTTTCTTTTGTATTTCATAGAATAATGACAGCTAGAGCTTCAAGCCTGGAAGTGTTCTGCGTTCTGTGAAGCGACTGTTAAAATGCCTGTTACTCCATAGCCTCCATGTCTTCCTCATAACATGTGCTCAACCAAGAACTAAATGGTTTGTCCAGTTATCAGACCTGTAAAATGACCTTTTGGTAGAGTCTAAGATTCAAGTTGTCGTGTCTCCCCACTTCCTTTCCTGTCCTATTGCCCTTGACTCATGAATCATTACCAGTAATAAAGATTCTGCAGGTCAAATTCTTCCTGCAGTGGATTTGGCAGTGAAGTTTCTGAAGGATATATTGAAACTAGACCTTTCAGTTTTGAATATAATGTTGATGGCAATGAGGTCTATATTTAAAGTTGCTACTCAACTTCCATTGTAAATCTCTTTTTATACTCATATGTAACTTTATCAAAAATTCCCTCTAGGTTTTGACCCTTTATTGATCTCAGCTCAAATCATGTTTGCTCACTAAATTCCAGTAAAAAGTAATCACTGGAATCTTTTTTTCAAGCACTTTTGGAAGTGTATTTATTATTTCATTGTATGTGAGCATGGCAAACACAATAGACCCTGGTTCTGTGAGGTGCTGACCAACTTCATATACCAACCCACTTTGCTGAAAATAAAAATGCAACTTTTTTATTATTTTGCTTTTTGCTTCTCTGTTTTCATGAGCCCAGAAATTACTTCAGGACTTCAAATCTCCAGGACAAGCAAAAAAGATGTTGTAGTAATAAGGTGATCAATCCCTAAGAACAGTCAGAAAACAGTAGGAAGAGTAGTAGTAAAGCAGCTTCCGTTAGCATACAAGCAGAAAGAAAATAGGTAGTCATAGTCTGTGGGAATAGAAGGGATGTGCTAATGGAGCAAACTAGAAGAGTTCTGTGGTATTATTTCTTTTTTCATAGCTGGGTTGCCATTGTCAAAAGTTTTGACATTATTAAGTAGTAAGTGTAGTTAAAGATTCTGAGTCTATGCATACCATTGCCCATGAAGTCTTATGGCAAATATTGTATGTAACTTTTATTAAAAATACATAAATAAAAAAATTATTCAATCATGCAAAATTTAAAGCATTTGTGAAGTTTTTAAAGTTAAAAACACATTAGGACCCTTCTCTTCTAGCTATAGACTTTTTGTGTTGTTTCGGGTTTTCTTTTTGAGGAGATATTTTAAATGCCATTAAAGATGACAATAGCTATCCTTTGTGGGAAAAAAGTAACAGATAGGCTGGGGTTGCTGATACTGTTGTTAGTCTCTGACTGGGTCCCTGAGAAAAAAAAATGACAGATGCACATAAAGGAAAATGAAAAGAACTTCAAACACAGGAGATGCACCTTCTGTTTTGCATGCTGATTTTTATTTGCAACCATGCTCCTGGGGAAAGACAAACAAAGTACATGTTCTTTATCATCTGTTCAAGAGATGTGGCATATTTGTACCAGTTTCAGGCTTTTAGCTACTTTTTCAGTTACGGGAACATAGTAGGTGTTGCAGAAGAAACACCTAAAGTGGATATTAATTAGAAAGCAGAAGAAAGAAATGCAGTAATGTGGGGAATGGGAAGTGACAGATAATGTGACAGCAGAAACACAAGTCTCTGTCCAAATGAATTTCAAGACTTAGTCATGGCCAATGGAGTTACAGGTTACCTGGGTTGTTCTTTCTGATTTTTCTCAGGGTACTTTTCAGGATGTCAGTGATAAATGGATAGAAATGCAGTCATGGCTCCCATGTGGTAGCAGTTATTTCAACAAGGCTTGTCTTTTTTAGTTTCCCGTCTCCCTAGCTCTGGTAACAAATTGCAGGTCCCATATTAGATTATTTTATATTTTGGCAAATCTGTATTGGGCTTCTTTATTGTTTAATTGCCTCTTTCTCTGCCACGTTTTATCAGCCACGTTGCTTGGAGGTTTTTTTTGTTGTTTTTATTTTAAGTTCTGTTTGACAGGGTGAACCAGACTCTCTCTCTTTATCTATGTATCTATGCTAAAAAATCTAGAAAATGTTAAGGCAGTGGTGCCCAGTGGTGTTCTGATGGGTTCCCATGCTGTGGAATCTCTCCTGACATGTAGCTGGATCTACTGATTATCTGCATTCTGCTGCAGATGCAATAGGTCCGATGCTTCTGTAGAAAATGCCCCACAAAGCTAAGTGGGAATTGAGCTGCAGGCTTAACAGAATTGCCCTGATAGTTCACATCCCATTTCTATCTAGTTCAGTGCTCCACAGTCTCTAAACCGTTATCTATCCAGATGAAAACCTATTATATGAAGCAAGAGGACTAAGAAGTCCTTGGAAAATATGAAACCATAAATGAGCAGCTTCTGCTAAAGCAGTTCATTCAATCTGTTTCAGCTCAGGATCAACTGGGAAAGGGACTAACAAGGCCAGGGTGAGGATCAGGTAACTGTGGCAGGGAAGGAAGTTGGACTTTTAGCACCCTATGCATAAAGTGTAGACCTCCTCATTCAATAGGCCCTGAAGATTTGAGAGGAGGCAATGGGAGATCAGGGTACTGCTGACTTAATTTGTGTTTCCTCAGTTGAGCAGGAAGAACCAACTATTTGATGATTTTCTTCAGGAAAATGCTGCAAGGAGGCATTTCAGTAGCATTTACCCCTTGATTAGCTCTATAGTCTTATTCATTCTGCATTCATTTCTCGTGACTAGTTTGCATTAATATGAAAAGAATGGAACCCTCTTTGCAGAGTAACTTAATAGAAGAAATAGTTTATATACAGACTATGGTGAAACATAGCCAGGTAGAACTCTCTTGTTATTACAAAAGAAACTAAATGAATAGTCTACGAGGAATATTTTATTCAGCAGAAGAAACTGGTTTCAGTCTTTGGAACTGGTGACCTGAGTGTTGTCTGATAGCCTGGTAAGCTTTTATTACTAGTATATTTCCATGTGACTATATCGCTGAATACTGTATGTTGCACTTTACATCCTTTTCTTGATAGTCGCTCCCTCTTAACATTTGTTCCAACTACAATTGGAAAGCCATTTGGAAGTGGCTCCTCATTGGCTGGTCATTTATAAGAATCTTAAAATGCAGCATAATGGATTATTTGGTTAACCATCTTAGTACATAAGTGTTCAAAAATATTTTCAAATTAGCAAGAACTTGCTTGTTTTTTATTTTTTATATGCCTAAATAAAATTCTGTCACTAGGCTTTGATAATATGATCTATTAAAATTATCACAGAGGAAAACCTATTTGCTCTGCATGACTAAAACCAAATATTCTTATTATTAAACATTTTAACAATGAATATAATAATAAGCGTTGGCAGAAAGGATGAGGATGGTGTTTTCTAGCATAAAGCAATGAAATTATCATTAGGAATGTTACTGAAGAGAGAGAATTCATGAGCTCTTCCTTAGGCCTTTCAGTCCACCTACCTAGTAATGTCCAGTGTAGTAGAGACGATGACAGTTTCACCATTATCCTTTTTTCTATTTAAAGAAGGGTAAAGTTCAGGAGTTAGGAGGGGGTCAAGGACTAAAAGGGAGGCATGCACAAGCAACAAACAGAGTTTAAAGTTTGTCCACTCTTCTGATACCTTTGACTGCTGCAGGAAGAATCCAATTGCAGTATTGTGACAAAAGCAGTTGAGAATAGATGTTGAAGTGTAACTGTCTTTTGAAATAAACCTAGCAGTTCCCTGATGGGAGAGAAGAGAAGACCACCGTCTTCAAGAACTGTGGAAGACCACTCTGGTCTAACTCTAAAGCCTCTAGGAAGAGAAAAACAGACAGTGGAAAAAGCTGGAACAAAATTGCTGTTTCCGTAATTCACGCTTCTGTTCCTATCTGAAATGCTAGACCAAGTAAGTGTAAAAATACTGTTTATATTTTGTCTGAGGGTGGAGACACGTCCTCTTAACACCTATTCCCTCATTCATTTTCTTCAGAGAAGACCTAGATTCATCCTCGCTATCATTGCACATTTAATGTAGCTGTCTAGGACATGAACTATTTCTGTATGTATTAGCTAGGTCTGATCTGAGGCTGAAACCCACTCTTCATGGCTGTCTTCTGACTCCTGACTCGTTTGTACCAAATAACTGCCTAAAATTACCAGAGGTGGACCTGGGCTACAATGCATACAGCTCAGTGGCTACACTGGACATTGAGCCCTGAGAAGTACCTGGTTTAAGAGAAGGCACAGAGATAAAAACTCTGATTCCTCATCTGTGGCAGCAAGTAGAACAATCAAGGGTTTGTTTAGCACACTTTCAGTTGAAATGGGGCTCAGCTTGTTTTAGAAAATAAAGTTTATATTTGACAAGTCAGTGATAACTTGACCTTCTTTACTGTGCTGACTAGTATCTCTAACACAGTAGGGATCCAGTCTGTACCAAAAGAAAACACAATGCAACTCTCTGTTTTTTATTTATACACATGAATATATATGTATGTAATATATATGGGGTCAGAGAGAAGGAAGATGATATGAGACTCACTATAGAGAGAAACACAGCAACTCTGTCAGTGGCCAGAGAAATGACATTGTCAACTGACAAAGGCATACATCAAAATAAAAAATATAGTATTTTGCTCATTAGCTGGTGGGTAGCATGTTTGCTTCTTTGTTAACTTTCCTCACTCTCTGGTGCGCTGGGCAGTTTCTTGGCTCCCTGCTGAGCACAAATAATCTTGCTTAAACCAAGAAGACTGGTCAGCACCTGTTACCCTCCTCCCCATCCCAGCTGCTTTATGATTTATGTGAAACAAAGAAAGCAAGAAAATAGGTTAAAACTTAAGAAACAGAAGAGGAATTCAGTCTAAGTATAAATCAGAACATCAAGCTAAGTCTGTTTCCCGGAAATGAAAGATACTCACTATTCTCAATCGTAGGCTATTAATAGTATGTGCAGGATGATAAGAATCACGTTGTTTCAACCTCTGTTTTATCTTCTGCTTTTCCTTACTACCTATTCCAAGCTTTCCTTGAAGTTACTTGTGCTTAATCTCAAGTACTGGTGATTTTGTTAATTAATTTCTTCTGAAATATTTTGGCAATCCTTTTTTGCGCATTAATTGTGCTCACTTTTTGTCCTTTTTCAGTGATTAGATAATTGACATACAGCTAGATTCTAATGCATCAGATTTTCTGTGAGTTGGATGAAATGTGAAATCAGAGGAGTCCCATGTTTGCTCAGTTTATTGTCAATGACCAGCTACACACACAGATAATAATTCATAGATCTCTTTCTTGGCCAAAGAACTAATATGACAACTCAGTTGCGATACAAAATAGATGTAGCAGATATGTGCTACCTGATAAAATTTCTAGTGCTTCATTCAAACACTAACAAATGAATATTTACTTATTAGTCATCTCCATCATGGGCTCTCTCTCTCACTATTTCCTCTAAGGTTGAAATCTACCTGCACACCTCTGATAAAGTTTGCACTTTCAGGTCCTCTTAGAAGTGAAAATGCTTCTCTCACTGATGAACAGGAGAGGGCTTGAAGGGTCACAGCAAGATCCTTGTTAATAGACCTAAGTTCTGGGCCCCTAGAAAGAGAACTTCAGCTTTCATCTTTATTTTTTCCACTTTCTTTCTTCTTTTTTTTTTTTTTTTTTTTTTTAACAGAGCTAGGTTAACTCCTTTTTCTAACTCCCTTTCATTGTGAAGTTGGCCTTGAATGTAAATTATTATGAAAGAAACAAGCAGCAGGGCTCCATGTTTAGCAGAAGCCTGTAGCAGAAGACTGTGAAGCATATCCTGGTACTCTCCATGTATAAAATGACTCAGCTAAGATGGTGATGAAGTGCAAACACTCTTGTGGTGACTGTGCTCTGTTCTGCTGTGACTCATTTCTGTGATCACGGAGGTTAGCAGCAAACTGTAAATGGACAGTGAAGGTAAGTGCTGCATCACAGGTCTGTAGGCCACCGGCACAGTAAGGGTTGCAGTAGAATGGCCCTTCATTCCTTGACAGACTTTACTGACCGCTTATCTTGGCACCACATCTTGGAGCTGAAACAGCTGGAGGACAGGAAGAGTCAATGCTTTTGGACTGTTCTGAGTCTGATTCACTTGTTGCAGGCAATCGTACTAACTGACACTGCCTACTCCGCTCTGGCCTAGAAGAGATAGTGGGAAGGACCTTTGGCCTTCCCCATCAGAGCGAAAACAATATCCTGTAATGATCATTAGACAATTGCTCTTATATGCATGTACCAAACAGGGATGACCTTCAACAAACAAGGGAAGACTGCTCTGCCTCTGGAACTGCAGAAGCTCTATTTCTCCGCAAGCTCTGAGCCCTCAGCAGAGAAAGTCCATTCGATTTGATCAATCAGTTTGCAGTCGGAGGCTATAGAATAATCTAACACCACTAGTAGATATAAATGCCAGGTGGGAGACTCATGAACAAAGCCTGAAGACAGAGAAATGTAAAAATTCAGAATTTTTTTTTGTTGGAACAGAACTGTTCTACTCTATCTAGTCCTGCCTTCATTTACATTGCCAACTGAGGTAGAAAGTATTGAAAAGAGTCTGTGTTCCTTTTTTGATATCCCTAGCTCTTGCTGCTTGTTTTTGCTTTGATATTCAATCCCTACAGCATTGTGAGCACTCCCTAGCTTCTGTTCTGTCAGTCTTTTTTCTTCTTTCTCCTTCAAAACATCGACACTTTGAGAGCATGGGCAGTTGTTAAGTTGCAACAGACATGGTAGTAAAAGTCCTCATAAGCACAGTTATTGAAAACAAAGGTAGTATGCTCTTCCCTGTCAACAAAAGTGACTGTAGAGCAACATGTCTCTGAGAGCCAAGAACAAGCCTCTGAAAACTGCTTTCTTGAACTGATAGCTGGACTGAATAGGCTGATAGGGTGAGAAGAACTGGTCTGCTTAAGCTCCACCTAATCTTTCCAAAATCCTCTCATGCTCTCACTCTCTCCTCTTATTTATAGTGTATATTGAACATACTGTTTCAACTTCCTGTCTGTGTTGTGGAGGCAAAGTTAGGTTGAATAGGATAGAACTTAAATATTTATTTTCAATCTTTGGAATTTGGACTCAATGCAGCATTTGAATATAGGTCAAACTGCTGTAATAAGGGGTCTGGGATTTTGTGGAAGGGGGAGTATATTTATAGATTAGTACACCCAATGGCTTTTTTGCTTCTTGTATGATGAAACCTGTGAGTTTCAAAAATAAAACAAATCATAGGTAAAGTCCAAGGAAAATTTGCTCAAATTATTCTTAACACTGCACATAATGAAGTGCCTATTGTATAGAGCTGGAAGTGGGTGTATGAGTGCTCTTTCTAGTGTTAATATTGAGGCCTGTTGCTTATATCAGTCTATCTGATCTGCTCATTTGTTTATATATCCCCGCAAAATCCTTTTAGCTTGATTTGTTTTGCTATTAAAAAAAAGAATCCAAGGAAGATCAATAATTGATCTAAACTAACTGTAAGCAGTATTTTCTCATCAGTCTGAATTGCTGGGCATATAGCTTACTACTTATCTATATTTAAAAACCAATCGGTGAACTGTGATTTATCAGCAATGTGGGTTATACATATGCACAAGCCAGAGCCTTTCTCCCTTAGTGGCACTACTATTCTTTTGCCCCCTTTTGCTCATACCTTTTTTGAAGAAAAAAGGAATTTTCAAATCCATAGAGAGGATGTGGATTATCTGACGTGAGCGTTATAGCAGATTTAATTTTTTTGAGAAAATTTTCAGGAGTAGTTTACCTGAGGTGTAGATTTTATGTGTAAAAAATATATGTGTTTTCTCTCTCCAGCTACTTTTTGTTTGGTCTTCTTCTGTTGTGCTTAGTTTTCACTTTATTGTCTTTCCAATTTAGACCCCATTGGCATAGTTGCCATCCATTCTCAAGGGTTACAGGGACAGCAGTCACGTTCCCTTGGATTCTCATCAACAGTACTTAAAGCACCTAAACACTATTTTTTCAGATTTGGCCCTCACATAGCTGTGCTCCTGGCTCTGTTATATCTCCTCTAGGGAAAAATAATGCTGTATAGCTTGTGTACTAAATAACTTGTATAATGGGATGGGAGATATAACTTCCTATTATTCAAGAGCAGCCAAACAAGCTTACTGTTGTCCAAAGGTGTGTATAACCACAGCTGAATAACTCACAGTATTATGTGATTTAGTATATTTGCAATATATCTGTATAGTTCAGAAACTGAGCAAAAACTTGTACTTTATAGTCATTTAAGTCATTGGCCAGGAATTACCCACAGATCAGTACATGTGTCATAAGAGATAGTTACAGTAGGCAGGAGGAGCTTTAAATCATTAGAGCTATAAACTGTTTATGTAAAATTCCCCAATGCACTGTCAAATTTTTACTTTATATTCTGTTTTCATTGTAGAATAAAACCAAATTAAATTGCTTTCACAAGCTGGATGAAGACATTTTACTTTGCCATAGACATTTTGGCCTTGTTCTGCCTGATGATGTTTGCCTTTGTACCTCATCCCCCTTGCTCCAGTAGTTAATCCCATAAGATCAATAGCTTCTTGCACATAATATATAAACATCATCATGCTGTTCCAAGATATTCCTTATATACAGAGAAGTAGATTAGAGAAGTTGGGAAAAGATTAAGGGGAAGTATTATATGGAGTGAATAGAAGAACCCTCCCCACCCCATACACCATTAGTCCTTGCTCCTGCTCTGTAATAAAGATAAAACTCTCCTTGAAACTTCCAGGATGTCATTGTGAGAATAGACCTGTGACTATTTTGACAATTAACAGATATCCACTGGAATATTTATGTTGAAAAACTTGCCCAGTTATTTTATGATTTTTTCAGCCATGCTCCTTGGCTGGTATCTTGAAATGAGCCAAATCTGTGGTATTTCATGTTATGCTCTTCATAACTGCTATGTTTGCATTACTAACAATCTTTGCACAGATGGGCAGAGGCAGTGCTGTCAGAAAATTTTCAGTTGCAAATTCTCTGCTAAATCCAAGCTTTTTCTCCCTCCAATTGTTTAAAAATAAAATAAAACAAAATGCATAATATGCCTAGTTCTGGTTATCTTTTATACTAACTTACAGCAAAGATATATTGCCTAACTTTCTATTTCTTTTTATCCAGCCAGAAGAAAGTCTGTTATGAAGAATGGGGATTGTTTGGTTTATTTCATTTTAATGCTTTCCTATTTTTAACCATTGCTTTCCTCTTTTTCAGAACATTTTCCACTGTTTTTCCTGATAGTTTTTTTTTCCTAGTGTGGTTGTACATTGCCAGGAATAGAGGAACTGAAGCACCTCAAATAAGATTGAAGTCTTTCATCCCTGACTTTAGATAAAAGGCAATATGAATGTACCATGAATTTTGGAAAAATTGAACCAACTCTTTTATATCCCTCACTTTAGGCAGAAAAATCTGGTGCTTATCATACTGTCAAATCAAAGATGGGAAATCCACAGTCTGTAAAGTTGGAAAAGAGCAGTAGTAGATTACCTAGTTAATAGATAGGGGTGTGGGGCAAGACTTTCCCTTCTTTTTCACTCCCTTCCATCTGGCATTAAGTACATAATAGTGTATATCACATCATATACACACAAAGGTCATGAAGAGTCTTATCGCAAATGTGTGTTCAGAATTTGTGACCATTGGCACACAGTGAAAACATTCAGATCTGCTTTTCCATGAATTTAGAATAGTTGTTCTACTAAAATCATGTGGTATGAGATACCTGACAATTATTCACTATATGCCAGGTGCTAGTTGCCTGTTTAAATGGATTCATTCATCCAATGTGGGAGCAGAGATAATAGGATATGACTTTGGTGACTTCTGATAAACTATGAGTTGGAAATAACTAACTCATATGCATCCTATAATAAGAAATTCATTTGCAAAAATAATCTGTTCCATTCTCCCGAATGAGAAATATATTTGTAGAAATGGGTTTTCCTTTTCCTTCAGGTTGTTGAGTGCTAGTCTCTGCTTGATCCCTACTTGCTCCTGATGTAAGGCCATCGTCTTCAGCAACTTTTTTCCTCTGAATAGTCCTCCTGTGTTATTATGTTATTAAAGCCCTTATTAAACCCACTTCAGTGTTATTTTATAGACAAGCTCAAGGATTTAACCTAAGTGCGCTTGAAAATGAAGTTCACATCTTTTTGCATGTTTGTTTTTCCTAACAATGAAATGGTTTTGCCCAGATAAGTAGAATTTCATTCCCACTGTTTGAAAAACTCTGCTTTTTTTCATGCTCCATTCACCTCCCTCTCTGAAAAGACTTATTGTTCAATCTAGTGGAATCACACCATCAAAAGCTCCTTTTGAGCTTCATTTTGTAGGAACAACACTATTTAAAATAAAAGCCATGTTGCAAGATTATCGCTGTGGTGAAACAGTAGATCCTGTCCCTGCTCAGGGATTTTCCTCTGAAAAAGGCAATAGGTGAGTGAGGTGTCAAGGAACATACCTGGAGTCAACGGAAAGGTGCTAGGAATTTTCCTGTCTCTGGGGTGGCTCAGAATGAGGACATGACAGGCAAACTACATCAACTCTTGCTTTCCTGCTTCCTGGGAACGAAATCTCTGGACATCTCTGAAAAGAAGTCTCTCATCACCTCGGTATTTTGAGATGTTTATTTAGTTCACTCATTACTAGTCAGGCTACTAATTTTGTCTGCATCTTTATTTATACAAGCTGTGTATTATAGATACATATACACACACATGCACACACACAAATGTAAATTTATATGCATGCATACACACACATCTATATTTTCATTCTGCAAACACACTATGTGTAGTTAGATACAAATACAGCTACAAACACCATTAGTATATATAAATACGTGTAAGCTGTCATTAAATCTGACTGATTTCTTACTTACAAAAAGAATATGCATGAAATGGTTTTTATGTTGCTCTTCTGAAGACTTGCTGCTAATGCACTGGTATTTGATGCTCACATATTTTAATATGCTGCATGTCTGAATGACAGATGATTATCTGACAAAGGAAATCTGGTCTTAAACAAAATGAGCTAGTACTACATTTAAAAACCCCCAACTCTAACAAAACCTCAGTGAGGTATATGTATTATATTTTAAAAATTTAATAGTTGCCTATTGCCTGTATCGTCTTTGTCCATGCTGACAACAAAAGGATAAATACAGTGCAGTAGGTCCCTCTGGTTATACCATGAACATGACACATGTCATCCTATGATAAATTGGCTCTGTGTCTGTTCAATTTCAAATCCAAAGCTCTGGAGGCAGAGGTGTTAGGAAGCAGGCATAATTCTGGCGAGCAGAGGCCTCAGATGCACAAAATTAGTGTGCATAGAAGAGATAACAGAAAGCAAGAGAGAGAGACTGAGAGGAAGTTTGCACAGGTTTGTCAACTTCCTGCGGTTTAGGTAGTATTGGCAGATGTTAGGTGTAAAAAAAACATCTGTAAGCATGATAATGAATGTTACCAGAATTTGAAGTGACAACTGTATCGAGCACAAGTGCTGTCTTGTTTCTTCATTTGCATACCAATTAAATAAAAACCCCAAATATTGGGTTCCAGAATTTGTTTGACAAATAATCTGTAGGGCTTACTCAGTACATCTGGGTCAGACATGTTGGCTGTGTGACAGATGCAGTGTCAAAAGAAGATTTTAACATGAAAAAAATGTATTCAGGTTGTTACTAAGTACTATACTTAAAGCAGAGATTAGGAAAGGGTCTAGTTCAGAAATGCCTTTAAACATAGTGGTATCTACCTCTCTCTAGGCAATTTATTGTGCATTACTGTCAGGTCTGGTATGCTAGACATCTTAACCTACCGCAAAAGAAAGTAGAGGGCAAAAGGAATGCTGTTCTGTACCCTTACACTGGGCAACTATCTTACTCCCTAGGTAAATAGATATGTTTTATGGGACTACTCAAAGAGCAAGGGACTACTTGATGTGAGGCAAGATGGCAGAAAGGATGGCAGAATCAAGCATTACATGCTAAAGCATTTATGCAGAATTTTACATTTTTCATGCTGCTCTAAAATATTTACTAAAAGTAGTTCATGTGTGGTGAAGGTTCAGGTCAGTTCTTGTTTTAGTAAAAGAAGTTCACCTGACCCTGATTTTTAAACCAAATTTGAGCCATGGAAAGATAGCTGCTCTCTAGGTCAAATGTAGTTCTGGTTAACTGAATCTATATGCCTTGCAAACATATGTGTCTTGTTAACAACATTAAGGGCATGCCACCCATGTAAGACTTCATTGTACTCTGCTTGCTGCATTTTTCAGCAGAGGA
Source organism: Dromaius novaehollandiae (assembly GCF_036370855.1). Taxonomy (NCBI): domain Eukaryota; kingdom Metazoa; phylum Chordata; class Aves; order Casuariiformes; family Dromaiidae; genus Dromaius; species Dromaius novaehollandiae. The sequence goes on along the minus strand of NC_088132.1, from coordinate 50,855,750 downwards.
TGCTCTGTTCACTTTCTACTGAGCCAACTGGCCAATCTAGAGAAAGTCAGTTCCTATAATTACCACACTCAAAATCTGGCTTTTATTGTCCAGCTTCCCAGATTTCTAAACATTTCAGGGTCCTAAGACCGTGCACCTTGAATAATACTAAACCCGTTAGACTAAAAGTGAGCATTTACATCAGTATTTGGAGATGCATTTGATTAAGACTTGTGTAGGCATGACTACTGGTAAAGTAACTTGAAAAATTCCCGTTGAAACACTGGTGTACATTGCTGTGCAGAAAAGAGAGATCTCAGATGAGGAATAACTATCTTTATAATGCCTGCTTCTATGAATGCCATTAGATTGCCCTAGTGCAACCCTGCTGGTAATCGGAGGAAAAAGATCTTGGTGCCTGTGCTGCTTCAAGGGAACGCTTCACTGCAGGGTGGGTAACCCGTATTTTCTGGTAGCAACAGAGTCAGCTGAAAAAGGTGCCTGGGTCCTTCTGGTATCTTCTGTAAAAGCAAGTGGAATCTCTAGCAGTTTGGGTTCATCCAGTCAAAATATGGTACAGATGTCAGATGCCAGGCCTTGGCAGTATCCCTGAGACTTTTACTCCAGGCCTGCTGTAGCAGCTGTGCTAGACTCACTGGAAGTCAGTGGAGGATCATGGATATAATCTAGATTTCCTATTCTCCAATGGGGACCTTTAAGCTGACTGAACCATAATCTCTTTGTAAAAATGCTTCTATAGTGGAGTTATGTGTCTGTATATTACTGCTGTTCTTATTTGATATAGATTGATATAAATAATAGCTACATAAAATTGGACTATAAATGTACTATCAAATACATAAGATAAATCATAAAATATAAATATAATATGCAAGTAAAATCAATATAAAAATTGAGAAGCAATTCTGTTGAATATATGTTGTGTATTAATAAATTTACTATATCTCTTTATTTTCCGTTCCTTCCTTGTTTTTATCAGGGAAATGAATTTACACAGGGTAAATGTAGTGTTTAAATATTTAAAATTTAAATGAAGGAAATCCTCTTGAATGTACCTGTATGTACTAGATATGTCTGAGTCCATTTGGTATAAGAAAGTAGGCCAAGAAATTATGTATTTCAAGCAGTTAAACTACTCACTCACATAGACCCAAGGTTTGCTAACCTCCCCTGTCTAAACTACTCGTGAAAATTCAGGCAGAATGATCTACATATAGAACCCAAACCATTAACAGTGCATAAAGGTGTAGCTTTATGAATTTTGGAGTTTGGGAACAAGGGCAGGGGGGAATTCCCATTTATGAAAAAGTAAGAAGGCAGAAAATGGTGTTTTATATACTAAAACTGTCACTTTTAGAGCATATAAAATCTTTAAAAACAATGTGAATAAAACCAGACCACTGTAGGTTATGCTGCTATGTGGAAAGAAAAAGACACATGGTTAGTTTTGAATGAGCAAGTGTTTCATACTGCAACCAAGGGATGCATTTTGCAGGGATGAAATTGAGCAAAGGAAAATTTAGTCTTATTACTAGGAAAATGTGTCTAATCGTGAGATCCATTAGAATGGTGGAATAGTCTCTAGAGAGAAGTGGTGGAAGCCCCATAGTTCGAGTCTTTGAAAACTGGACTGGGGGAAGCACTGGTAGTTTGTTGTTGGGAAATGGTCTAGTATTGGCTGTAGAATGTATGGTGTGACCTAATGGAAAATTTCTGTCTGCCTCTAACATCGCCTATATTCTGATTTGTTATTATCACACTTCTGTAGCTTCTAATAGCAGGCTAAAAGAAGGAAGACAGGATCTTGATATTCATGGCACAAGAAAAGCAAGCATGTTCTTCCTCTAGAGCAATAGAGCACACTCTATTGTAGCTCAATATAATTGCTAGTTGGCTTTTCTTGTCTATGGAAAATCAATGGATTGAGGTTATTTTAGGCCTTCATTATCTATAACTAATTTTTCTAGTTTTAATTCTTGTTGTATTTTGTCTTTATGGTTGTAGATTTTCAATATCAGAAGTCATAAATGAGCTGAGAGGAGTACTTGTGTGGGAGGAAGTGGAAGAATTCTGTTAATATTTGTTCTTGTTTTAAATGAATGTACTTGTGTTTTGTCTTGACCTTCCAGGAAAATCTATGTAATCTAATTGTTCATTTTAAAGCAAAATGTGGATGCATCATTATGTATTAGCGAAGAAAAGTAAATGCTAAGTTTGCATACATCAATATTCACAGTAAACTGTGGATACAGTCCTTCAGTCAAGTAACAGAAACACAACAAACTGATATGTACAGTTCTTTAATTCTATAAATTAATGGTGAAGTTGTGGCATTCTGAATGAACTCTGGAAATTTCGTATGGTCTTTTTTAAGCAGATAAGGAGGATACATTTATCTTTAAAAATATTAATTGTGTAGTATTTGCTCAGTTGTACTGTTAGCAAAATAATACACAGAGAATTAACTTCTGCGGCATGAATGATTATGAATTACAGAAGTTTTTTTTAAAAAAGATATATGACCTACAAGATAAGTTCAAGACTTAATGAAACCTAGTGGATAATTAAGCAATAGAGTGTATGACTCAGTAATTAGTTACAGAGAAGTCTTACTGAATGAATATCATTCTGTGTAATTGTACAATCGTTTTAAAGAAATTGTGCATTTTTGTCAGGTTACTACTTTACAATCGCAGAGGAAGGAAACAAGAAAGTATTCTTCCCCCTTTCCTCCTCCATGCTCATAGATAAGGTTGATTTGTCTTCTAGCTGCTAACTCTCCAGGCTAGCATTAGTAATTTTGCAAAAATGGAGACGCATCAGGTGAATCAGTACCGCTGATAGTAGTTGTGCACAAATGAATACAGGATCGTCAGGCAATGAGTCTGCCTATACCTAGTTTTCCTGTCATTGTGAAGATAAGGTTGATTTTCATGATGAAACACTATTTATTTAATATGAGTCAAAGATTTCTCCTTCAGTCATGACCAAGGCCCCGCTTTCAACCAGACAGAAATGAATTTGAAAATGTCCCTTTTGTGAAGGCATCAGAGTTCTTTAACTTTTATATTTAACTTACTCTTCTTTATTCCAGCATTAGAGGTTAGGGTTTGTCTGAGAAAATACAGCACGTCCGTAGCTTTGTTTTCATGCATGTTTCGTCATTGTTTGTCCACTAGAGCCACCTCACTTGAAGGTCGTGTAAGAACACATACAGCTAGAAGTATGATGGTGGCAGTCAGCAGTTGCATTTCAACTCATCTGCTTGAGATTTGCTGGGATATGAAGGTTCTTCAGGTGTTTACATAGCAGGAATTCCTTGATATGTAAAGAGATCTTAAATATGACCCTGTTCTTGCATTTTTTTCTCTTTTTCTGCCTTTTTTCTTGTTTTCCCTTTCATTTTCAAAAAGAATTGCACAATGAATGTGAACCCAAAGCAGACTTTAGGAATTCATTTTACAGTTAAGCAATAGCAATTTCTTTATGCTGATCTGAAGGTGAATCTCACAATTAGGACTGATGCAGTAAAAAAGACACAATTCTGAACAGATGTTATTTCATTTTAAAGCTTGTTCTGAACTTAGTTTTGTGAATAATACCCAATCCGAAATTATTTTGTTCTCCTATATGTTTTGTTTAGATTACTTGGATAGTGTTCCTGAGAAATGAATTGATCCTGTTACCTATTGCAATGCAAATATGTCTGGGTTGTTCCTGTTAGTGCTGACTTTCCTGTAAATGCAGTTGGCTAATCTCTTCCTGTCTGTTGGAGGGGAAGGGGAAACCCGGAAAAGGGCAACGAATGCAGCATAGAAGGGGGAGGATGAAGAGGAGGAATGATACATTTCTTTTTTGGAGTTGGAACTCTGCTAATGTTTAAAGTGTATTCTCATATAACCAAAATTTTTTAAATGCCTGCTACATCTGGGTTCTTGTCAACAGCTGAAAATGTCCAGGTGCTTTTTAAATGACTTATTCTGTAATTCTTCTACGAAGGTGCCCAGTCTGAGAACAATTTCAGAAAAGTCTACTGCTAGCCAAAGGCTTTGAGGTCCAGAGGAGGCTGCTGTCATGAAACTGGTAGAGCTCTGCATCACCTTTGGGGAAATGATGGCTCTCAAAGTGGAGCTGCATTTAGAGGGAACTTTTTTCACAGACAGTTTGGAGGAATCTGGAGCTGCAGCTTGGTTTTATCCTGTCTCAGCTATCTAGACAATGTAAAAAAATTGTAATTTCTATGTAGTATGAGATAGCTTCTGCTATGCTGAGTCAGAAGACTCTGCTATGCAACATATGTGTTGAATTCTGTCTTCAGTCTGTTCACTTTTAGCTCTGGCTTGCACCAGGATAATCCCAGAGCTGCCATATAATTTATGAGAAAAAATCAGTGGCTAATGTCGCTAATGGAGATGACAAAACCCAGACTGAAGGAAGAGGAGATATGAATCAGCTCGTGAAAGGAAGAGCTTACGAGGAAATTTGATGTGTATGGAGAGCTGCTGGCAAAAGATCTTACAGGATTCTCAGACCTTGCTAAGTGTGAATGATACAGAGTGAATTGGCAATGTACTTCACATAGTCTGTTCTTCCATATACAAGAGGCTCCCTGGCATGGCTGAATTATAATGCTGTTAGACTTGCACATCTTGTGGCTAGCTGTGCAATGTACCATCAAATTGTCAGTGTAGCTGCACTGAGGTTATGGTGTAGAATATATTATTTACTTTTTAACAGGGGAAATTTGTCGACCTGAAATATTTTCAATAGCTCAGTTTGCTTTGAGTTCCTAGGACTGTTTGTAGTGTGTGTTCATTTTTTAAGTGGTTAGTTTTTCTTTCGCTAATTCAAGTCTCATAAATATCCTGATGAAACATCCAGTGCCATCACTGAAAAGACTCCTTTTGCTATCAGGTAGCATACATCTGGGTCAAAAAATATTTTAGGTTTTATCCTCATATACATCAATGCAATTTAACATCTTTCTAATTGTAAGTTACCTGGGCACATTAGGCATATATATGTATCTGTTTCACTTTGAAAGGTCCTTTTGTGTTGCTAAAACATCAGGAATTAACATTAGTGTAAATAAGGATCATTTCCCAATCTCTTAAAATATCGAGGCATTTATCCAACCACTTATGATACATTCTACTAAAATGTTCATATGATAACACTTTGTGAATGATGAGTATTTGCAAATTGCAACCTTGCCTTAGTTTTTTTCAAAGGCTTCCAATAGCTCTATTTTGGCTTTTATGTGTAGACCTTTGTGTCATGTATTGAAATGTATGCATTGTGATAATACACATTGTTAAATGCATTTGAATCTCTTCTTGATTATGGTCTTAAGTTTTCAGACATATGTCTCAATCTTTAACTATGCTGAACATCCCACTGAAAAGCAGCCATGCTATCAAACTCTGAAAACTCTGAGCACCTAAATCTTCATTTAAAAGACTAACTTTAGGTACTCAGTTTTGAAAAACTTGATCCAACATATTATGAAATAATAATAATAATTAAAAAAAATTATGAAGAAAGCTGTTAAAGTGTGTTGAGATGAGCTCTGCTGATAAATATACTGGACAGTTTTTTTTCCTTGACTCAAGTTCTTGAGGCTACAGCTGTAAGATTGCAAATAAATAATGCATGTTATAGAAATTGCAGAAAATACACATTCCAGAAGTTCTCTATTTAATATCAGGGTTTTTTTACTGGCATATTTTAGTATCTCATAATTCCAAAATAAAAGGATTAGCCACAATCCATCTGTGTGTATTACATTTGAAATTTGAGTTAAAAATTCAGATTTTTTTAAATTGTGTAGTGTTTAAAATAAAGCTCACCTTATCATCTCAAATGTTCTATCTTTTGAAATAATCAGGAGTGTTGCAATGGAGATCTGCGAAGTGAGGAAAAATTAAGGTTAGCTATTTAGGGCTGTTGTGGAATTGTGTGTAACCTTGAAAAATATTTTTGAAAAAGCAAATACTCTATCAAATTGTTGTCAGTGCAACAGGAATTAGGATAAAACTTAGATCAGTGTGATAATGCCTGGATGTTCCTCTAGTACCCTTTGTGTTCAGAAAGCACACCACAGTGGACGTCACTGTGACTGTCAGGGTGCAGCACGGCTGATGGCTCCCTGGGGCTGGGGGCCAGTACTGCCCAGGGCTCCTGGTGGCAGCATGGCCAGGCAGTTGGCCTGCGGTTGGGGTCCAGATCAGGCCGATGAGGGTAACCAGCATCGGGCACAGCCCCATGATGGCTGGGCAGGGCTGTGGGGCTGGGGCAAGGCGGGAAGGCAGCCTGTGGATCCAGATCAGCAGGCCCATGGCTAGGCACAGGCAGGGCTGTGAGGTGGTGGGGCTGGAGCTTGGGTGGGGACCAAGAGCTTGGACCTCAGCCTAAGAGCAGCTCCCATGGGAAAGGGGTCAGCCTTGGCAGCGGCCTCCTGGCAGCATGTCGGGGAGCCTCTGCTCCCAGGGAGTCCCCAAGGAGTTGGGGACATGCTCAGCAGTGCTGGCTCTGAGCCAGCCCTGAGCCCAGGCAGCCAAACCTCCAGGAGGGGGAATGCTTTCAAGGCCCCCATAGCAGCTTCAAATATCCAATATGGTGGATATCCACATTTTAATTAGGCTCTCTGGAGATGATGTGAAGATGCAGTGGCTCTAAATGAATCTATGCAAACTTTCCAGCAGGGATGTGCACATTGCTGCAGTATCCAGCTTAGTACACCTGAACAGCAACTTTTACAAAGCTCTTAAATGGCTTGAAATATGTCTACTCACAGTTCCCAACTGGTGCAAAATGCTAAGCATAGAAACATATGCAATATAACATACTGAATGACATTCAGGATGGAATAACAGCCATAAAGCGCCTAAGCTCTGTAATGGATGATCTAAGTTGCACTTTTGGTGTGAAATCAGTTTTCAGCAAATTTATGTCCTTGAGTACCACAACTTTTTTGTGTTGGTCTCAAGATTAAACAGGGTTAAAGAAGAGTCTGTAACAACTGAGTTTATATTTTAGTTAAGGAATGAAATCACTAATTAATTCTCATTCCATTTGCTATTTTGGTGATTGTAACAATTGGATCTAACTCACCGTATATTCTTAGTGGTTCTGTAATAATTCATGATCTATTACATGACACTTTGCTTTAGTGCTGGTTTTATAAAGCTTCTTTTATACTAATGTTTCTCTGGATTGAAAAAGGCTTTTTAAGCATCTTCCTAAAAACACTTAGAAGCATAAGGGGAAAGTTAGACAGAAGATGATAGCAATGTTAAGTGATTAAGATAGCCTTAGTGAAGCTGAAAATGATCATACACTAAAATGTTTATTTATTATGTACTATTTTTGTAGACATTAACAGAGAATGATCTACCATTGTACTAGATTCTGTGAGACAGTCAAAATCCCTTTCCCAGAGTGTATATGATGTCAAGATGTATGTATTTGAAACTTCTTATAATTTTGTTGAGTTCATTTTGCTAAGACTCTTGGACCATGCATACTTCCCATCGATATATGTGGATATATTTAAAGGACAGAAAAGAGCTGCTTGTGGAGTTTGTTTCAGTTTTCTCTGTAAGGGAGAGTATTTACCTCATTGCACAGTACCTACTCAAGTAAAATGGGTAGGAAAATAGTGTCTGATTCCCAAACTACCAGACATTATGAATGTAGAAGTGAAGGAATGCAGGTCTTGAGATACCATCAGGCAGAAAAGCCATCCATGTTGACCTAGGATTTTTGCTTAGCTTTCATTTTTTTGTCCTTCGACACAGAGAAATAGAGAAGGTCAAGTAATCCATGCAAGCCTATTGGACTGGATTTGAATTTGCATGCTTCTGCTAGCTGTGGTATCTTGGAGATGGATGATGACACAGATAGTTTCAGTCTGGCTGGTACTTTCACCTCCCACCAGAACAAGAGGTTTTCACGCAGAGAGATAGATTTATAGTTTGTGTCTTTAGGGGGTATATCACAGAACCACTCTTTTCTCCTTCTTACATGTTCATTGATTTTTTTTTCTCTCACCAGCTTGCTCTCCTTTTGCTCTGTTGTATTAAATGCACCAGCAACAAAAAAAGTGATTCCTTAGTTGTTCCTGTGTATAGCATATTTTCTGCTATGTGCCATTAAAGAAGTTTGCAATCAACTTATAAATAGAACAACCCCCATACTATTACACAGATTTAGCTGTGTTCTTTAATAAGAGATGGAACTTAAGCTAACTGTGCAATGTCCTTTTCCTCTGAAATCACTCCTTGTTAATTATCCCCTTGACTTCTCTTATTTCTCTTAGCAGTAATTTCTAATTTTACTATGGTCTTTTATTCACCCATAACCTTTGAACAATATTTCCAGGGTATTTTTTTTTCTTGTGCTAATTTCAGCCGATTTTTCTTCGGTGACCTCACAATGTACAATGAGCAGCAGCCAAAATTTCTTCTTTTCTCATGCTCTTCTCTTTTTTAATAAAACACTTCTCTTCTTTAGCCACTTTAATCTCCTTTTAAACATTAGTTATTTATACATCAGAAACACCTTTATGAAATAGGAGTGCACTCTTTCACAATTGGATGTGGTGAGGAACACAGAAGTTAATCAAAAGTTGCTCTAGGAACCACAGTGAGAAAGAGATGGGAACAGATCACAGAAATCTTCATACTCCTCTCTAACCACTGGACAACAATAGACCATACAAAATTGGAAGGCTGTACTCAGCTTTCATTCTCCCGAGTCTTTCTTTATAGAATATTAATAATAGATTGTGGTGGAGACCAAAGACTTTGCCCATTCCTGTTGTTTGGTAAGTCAGGAAGTTAACATGGAGTCCATACTTGGGAGCGAGGGGAACCTACAACTTACGGATATGGGTGAAGGTCCATACTGTTTCTCAGAATCAAAAGAATAACTCATTGCAAATCAATTATTAAGCAAGCATAAATATGGAGGATAAAAGTTAAGTGGAACTTCACTGCTTTTTTGTTAGAAAGAATGTTTATGGTAAATTCTGTTCTCCAAGATCCTAGGATTCTTCTTTGTGAGATGAGACTTGTACGCTTATCCTCTGTCTCTACTCCACCTTCCCCGTATAGTTGAGAAAAGCATTGACTCAGATCTCCCTCTTTCAGAGGAAATGTTCTAGGTAGTAGCTTACTATTTCAGATACAAGACATTCTTCTCTACTGAAAAGGAGCATCTTATGCGTCTAAATCAAGAAGAAAGTTCAGGCCTGTGAGTCTACTTGATACAGATGTTTATATTAAGCCTCTACAGTACAGCCCAAGTAGAGAAGAGCTTATTTGAAGGGATTCACGCAACTCATTATTGCCTGTGTTAGGCACCCTTGGTCAGCATGCTGACTGCTTTGAATCCCCTTTACAGAGGTTTCGTGGGACCCTTAAGTTGCCCCCTGTGCTTAGAACATTTAATTTTGGGCAGTCGATGCTGTGACACCTAAGAACTTCTTGCCTGAATTCTGTGCAGCTGAAGATTTGTGAGTTATACTAAAAGTAGATTAAGTGGTATCTTCTTTCATTTTAAAAACTCTCGACCATTTCTCAGAATATAAGTTCTCTCTGAAAGGCGAAATCATTGAGTCTCTTGTGTTGAACCCTATCATCTACAAAAAAATGAGTCTATTCTTCCCACTATTAAAGCTATCAGACTATTATCCAGCTATTACTTATGTAGAAGACAACAAAGTACGTAATTAAGGATTTTGTAATGAAATTATGCTTTTAAAATATGGTACTTGCCTTTAATGCTCAGTGACCTTAACAAACAGCTGTGATACCAATATTTGACTTCAGCACAATCTCCTATTGAGGACTGTGATATTCTAAGCCAGAGAGAAGAAAAATGAAAAGAACTGCAACACTCAGCAATGACCGTTCTGAATAGATAAGGAGTAATTTCTGAAGTGAGAATCCATTTCCAATTCTTACCAAAAAATATAGGGAAAATATATAGGAAGTAGAATGTGAAGGAGTTAAAGTGAGTTGGTGTTGACTGGTGAAACTTCTGAAAAGATATGGATTTATTGGATTTATGTGTGTCTATCTGTGTGTGTGTGGACATGCATGCAAATGATTATTCCACTGTATATGCACCTCATGAATGTGTGACTTGTGAGTATTTGCCTTCAAATACCCTTCTCTAATGTAGTCTACTGTAACTCAAGCAAAGAAATTTACATGAGTAAATTGTGGAAAGCCCATGTAACTCTATGAATAAAGCTGATTAATTATGTTTAAATTTCTATAATCTGTTAAAAGGGTCAGCCCCCAAATTAGAAGAGTTTTCTATATTCCTATTATAAAACATAGGCACAGTGCCGGAGCTAAATTAAATTTTTAAGCAGCCTCAGGAAAGAAAAAAAGATTTAAATTGCTGCCACAGGGAAATTTAAACCTGACACATAAAATAGAAAAGTGATCATCAACAGCCTGCGAAACAGAGCTTCTGCTTCTGTTTCCAATTTGCCACTTTTTTCCCCCATAATTTCCTTTATTCTTTGTTTTGAACGTAAAATTCAACTGAGAGTGATAGTACTATTTAGTAAAAGCTCCTGTGGTGCAAATGCATTAGTGTAGTCCTGAATTTTTTTTTTTAACAATGCTTTAAATTTGAGAATGTATTTTTTTAAACTGTACTTACCTGCCTTGGAGGGATGTGTTACCAGAATGGAATTACAGAAAATCAGAATCACCTTTATTTTATTTTTAGTTAAATTGGCATATGTAAGTACCCATGTTACGTTCTTAAAGATTTAAATATAAAATTGTATCAGTAAAAAAATTATCAGAACAGTAGAATCATATAGAAGTTAAAAACTCACATGCTCATATGCGTTATGCGCTTAGTATCTGATGTGCCTAACCTGGAGATTATTTCTTGCAGTTTTGTGAGTCTAATAATACAAACCCTGAATACATTTACGAATCCACATTTGCTCTCAAGTAATATGCAATATTTTTTAAACATTTTTCCATGAAAATTTTCACATAAATTGATTTTTTGCAAGATATTCCAGGAAAAAAACTCCAAGAAAGTATTTATTGAAAAAGTACATCGAAGATTTTTTGGGGGCAGTTTTGTTTAAAACATGTTTCCAGAAAGTTTTGGAGTGTTAATTTCCAAGGTGTTCACTATGACCTAGGATAGTTATTTTAATTAGATAACTAAATGATTTGAGTGGCTATCTTAGATAATGGAACTATTTCTTAATGAAAAGTTACAAGTGATGATTATCTGCTAACCAATGTATCAGGTGAACTGTTAACCTGAATTTCCAATGAAAGATAATTTGTATTAAGATTAATGAAACTTTTCTGACTTACTAATTTTTAATATGTCCAAATATTTAAAAATGAAATACATACATAATGATTTAACGGTGAATGAAATAGCTGTTTTATTTATTATGTTTTCAAATCTGTTTTTTAATTATAGCAAGGTCTACTCAATACAAAATTAAAGTATTCTGTAGTAACTGTTACAGCTACAGAATGGCATATTTACAATATCAAAACTCAAGAAATCATAGCTTGAAATATGTCTTTGAGTCCCTGAAGTCATTTAAATGCTGTGAGAAGGAGTGATAGACTTCATGACTGACCTTTTATGTTAAGTAATCCATTGATTATATGTAAAACAGAAGCTTGTAAAAAAAGGATCTTCGCTAAGAATTTAATGTTAGAATATTAAGTAGCTTTTGCAAAACTCTTACACTGTGGTCTATGTATTTTGGGGAAACTATGGAGTCTGCTCAGCCATTTGTTGCTCTCTCTAGTGTTATACTTTTAAAAAAGTGAACTGTTAGAACTAGGACTGCTAGAAGTAGTTAAAATCTAAAACAGTTTTGTATAAGCCAACAATTTTGCACTGTATTGGATCTTACTCTCTCAATTCTCATTACAGAAATGGCTCAAAATGTTTTAACGATGCTATGGAGATCTAAGTGTAAATATTAAATAGAGTACTAAATGATAGAGGATTGGACTATAGTTAAATTTAGATTTTCCTGCAATGCCCATCTGAATATATTCCAATTAAAAACTTCCTACCATTTAAAGGATGGATTCTTGAGATAAAACAATTGTCGAGATTCCATTTTTTTCCCATAATGAGGCAAATCTGCTAGAACACAACATACTATGCTAAAGTATATATAATATTGTGGGTTTCATATAACTCATAATTCCATTTATATAACATTCATTCACTAAAAATAAGCTAGATATATTCTCAAAAAAAGAAAGTTTACAATGCTACATACAAAGCAGAAAAATCTAGTAATTGGCTCTCTCATGTATTAACCAGTTAGGATTACTACGTTTTCTTTTTGCCCTTTGATAAGACTGTACTTTTACCAACTTATTTGCTTTTTTTCGCACCTATTAAGAAGTTGTGACCAAACCAATCTAAATGTGCTAAAAACATGCTTGATTGATGCTGCATGGAGGGGAACAGAATACAGGTTTTCTAAAAATTAACAAAATTTTGAATTTAGCTGTCCTGCTTGCTTACAAAGTTTTCCATAACTTTGATGAAACAAAGGAATTGGCATCTTGAGATTTTAAAGCCTAGAAAAATTCAGGTTTATGTTCTGACTGTTTTGTTTCAGCCTTTTTTCCAGTTCTGAGTTTAACCTGTAACCTTTGTATTTGGGATAGTCAAAGTTGGCTTAGTAAGGACAAACATTTCATTACCAGTTCTGAAACATTTACAAAAATTTCCTCAGTAATTAGTTGACTGAACTGAATAAAGACTGAAACTCTAGTATCTTGAGTGTGTAATGTGAGATGCCGTCCTTCTGAATCCATCTTCAGTAGCTTTAATACTCTCTTATGGAGTTCTCTGATGTGTAAATGTAGTATTTAATATTTTTATTAAATATTAAAGAGAGCGGATTTGGATAGCCCATTATTAAGCATTTTGAACATGCAGTAAAAAGACTATTTGTAACCCAAAGCACTTAAAAATTTTTCAGGATGTGGTTTAATTAAAGTCATCTTCATACCCAGCCTAAACCATAGGACAATGCTGACCAGGATTTAGTTGGACCGAGTTGGACAGAGTCAGAACCCTGGAGTCTGCTGGCAAAGAACATGAGCACAGTAAGCTTTGAGTGCCTAAATCCTGTCTGGAAAATCTGGATAAAGTGGGAGTGGGCAAGGGGCAATGGTGCTACAGCCCTATCCACCCGGAGATATTTTGTTCTCTAACCAAAGTAGATGTTCCGCGCCTGAGCTACATCCACGTTAATAGTCCACAGAAATACTTAGGTCTTGGATACTGCAGGGATTTGTGCTGGTTTTCAACTGTCAGTTTTGGCATTCCTGAAGGATTACAAGGAAAGGGATAGTGCATCCTGCCCCTGGGACGGATGGTTGCTGGGAAAGATTTTAATTTTTATGATACCCTGTAGATAGAGACAAAGTGTACTTCAGTTATAAAGTCCCTTACTAAAGAGATCTGTATTCTTGTATGTTAAAAGATTTAGGATGATTGTTCTATATACTTTTTCTTGTCCTTTTTCAATTATATTTTTATTTTAAAGTTTTTAAGTCAGAATTGTTCTCTTTTATATGACATCTTCATAAACTGTCTGTTTCTGAACAAACAACAGGGGCCCTTTCCCTTGCCCATCCAGAACATGAAAAAGGTTTGAATCTAGCAGAAATAATGATCTCCTGGGACTATGGCAGTATCTTTATGATAGCACTGCTGTTGAAAACCCTTGCTTCCCAATATAGGTGTGAATATCAGTTTCTGTGAACTCAGTGTATTACTGGGTTTTATTTTACCTTTTCTATCTCTGCATTTAGCTGAGAGACTTGGTGGTTCTGACATCCGTTTCTAATTAGGCAGGCATTCAGTTTCCTTTTTTTTGCCAAAATGTCAGCAGATGGTGACCCACGTTTCACTGATGTGTTCCTGGAATTTCATAATACTAATTATAGGTTGAAGTTTGAGTTTGTATCCTTATATAGGCCCTTTTCAACTCAGCCATTGGTTTATGGTTTCCATGGGATTGTGGAAAGTAACATGATGAAACTTGTACTTCACTGCAGACTGCTTAATGTGGTACATTATTGGATAAGCCGTGATTAACAGAAGTTTGGTATGATCATTAGCTATAGAATCTTCTAGTAAAGCTGTCACATGAAAGTTAGAGTAGTAATCAATCACTTTTTTTCATTTCTCGTAACTAAGTCATAGGGCCGGAGGGGACCCTCTGAAATCATCTAGACATTCTCAGGTCTCACGAGAGATTCTGCTACCTTTGTGATTTTCGATATATGCTTGTCTAAACTTTCTTGAAGACCTCTGAATTTATTCTGCTGTTTATTATGGTTAGTGTACCCTGCCTTCAGCACAAGCCTGTTACTTCTTATCCTACTTACTTGGAGAACGGAGTACTCCTTTTGCCTCTGTAGAAATGGTCTGTGAATTGGAAAACAGTTATCATGTCACCCCTCAGTTTCCCCTTTTTTAGACTGACCAGTCCCTATTTGTTAAATCTTCCTTCACAGGATGTATTTTCTATACCACTACTATTTTTCATTCATGTTTTCTAGACTCTCAACAAGTAGTTCATTTTTTCAAGAAATATACTGTAATCTACCTGAGGCCTTACCTGGCTGAGCAGAGGAAGGAAGGATTATCTCTGGTGTCCTGTGCTCTATGCTGCTGTCCTTGTGCTGTTCTGCCGTTCATAAACCCCAGGTCCGCAACAGTCCTTTTTGAAAAGCAAAGCAGTGTTGGCTCATGACTCACTGTGATTCACAAAAAGGCTCTAATCCTTTTCTGCTGAATATTTTGTCTACCAACTGCTTCCTAGGTTATACAGCTGCCTTTTTTTCTGTCTAGCTGCAATATCTTGCACTTGCTCCTATTGAATGTGAACCTACTTTTTCAGACTATGTCTCCAGTTTGTCAAGATCATTTTGAATTGTAAAATTGTCTTAAAATATGCTAGCAACCCTTGCCAGCCTAGTGCAATCTGCAAATTTATTATGTATTCCCTTTATTTGATTATGTAGGTAATCCAAATATTACGTAGTACAAGACTGCTGTGTAACCTCGTCAGCTACATGCTTCCTTCTTGACGGATAACTATTAATAATTGCATAAGCACAGTTCTTGGCTGAAGTTTACATTCAAACTATAGAATTTTGATCTAGATCATATATCCCTTTATGAAAGTTAACTTCCTATGAAAATTTAGCTCTGAGCATGTCGTGTTTATTGTCTGCTTCATGACAAGTTAATTCTTCCTGCATTTCAAAGTCAGGCTCTCTTTTTTCACTTGGTAAATATTTGAGTGTATGTGCCAAGTGTTAGCACATTCCCTTCTTAGATCTTTAAATCTCCAGTTATCTTTTGTACATCTTTTCTATTTTTTTTAATCCTTAAACATCTTGAGGATGGTGTGTGTCCTTCATTCCTTAATAAGCACCTTTTAGTTATGTTAAAACAAAATCCTTTCTAAGACTGGGAATTGTTCTCAAACAAGTAGAGAATATGCTGTCTTAGTCATTGTCTACTAATAGCTTTAGTTATTTTCCACAAGGTTCAATGCCTAGTAGTATGCTTGGCAATCACAGTTCACATTTCTTCTGAGACTGATCAATTAAAAAAAAAAATCCATTTAACACATACAGCTGTTAATCAGATTAACTGGATGTTAAACATGCTTTCAGCAAGTATTCCAGATTGTATTTACAAATAGCAAATGTCTCTCAGGTTTGTATCCCATTTTCAACTGAAAGATTTAAATGTGAAAGAAACTGCTATGTATTTTTGTGTGAAGTGTTTGTTAGGACTCTCCCAGCAATGGTGACCTGTGATTTGTGATCATTTGACGCTAACCTAGGCATGCCATGACTAATGGTTCAATACTTGTTACTCCTTAGGGCTGTGGCAGCAGTCTATTTCCTTTCAGAATAGGTTAGCATATGACTTTTGCTATGGTTTGTCACACAAAATAACAGCCTCATAGCCTCATATTCTTGTGAGGTAATTGCATGCTATACCTGCCCTGCGAGTCGTCTGTGGAAATCTGGTTAAGTAAGTACTATCATTGTACCTAACACTCAGGCATCTTTGATGCCTTCCGTTTCCTCTCAGCATTAAGATTTGCATCTCATGGCTTTTGGATATGGCAGCATGCTTATATTCCCGCGGTGGTTACCAGTCCAAGCAGCTGGAATAAGCACTTAGGTATAAACTTGACATAATTTATTATCCTAAGGAAATGTTGTACTTCATCTATATTTACTAAGGCAAACATGCTAAGGATGCCCGCAAACTTATTGTGATCTATTTGTATACTTAGTGGTAAATTTCCCTCAGCTTTGTTTTTTTTTCTTCTGTTGCACAGTATTTACGTTACTGCTTGTTTAGCACTGGGATAGAAACTCTGCCTACTTCCATGCTTCTCAGATATTCTAATCATATTCTTACACTGTCTTTTCTTTCCCCATAGCAAAATCTCGTCTAGACCTTTGTGCTCCTTATGGTAGTCAAAGCTCATTGTATTTACTTGTGAAATATCTTGAGTGTTGAACAGAAGTCAAATAACAATCTCCAGAAGCATTGACTTTCAAGAAGAGCATCGAATGAACATAAGTGTTTATACTGTTTTTTATAAGAAGACCTGCCATAACTATGCTGACACATTGAATATGGAAAATATATGTATGCCAATATCTATCACATCAAAATTCTGCCCTTTTTAGTTAGCGTTAAATGTTTGTTTTATACAATAGAAGGGACCCTGCCTCTGTTGGTCCTTCTATTTTTAATGTGATATTCAGACCGGTGGATCTCTCCTTTCTG
The DNA here is from genome assembly GCF_036370855.1 of Dromaius novaehollandiae. Taxonomy (NCBI): domain Eukaryota; kingdom Metazoa; phylum Chordata; class Aves; order Casuariiformes; family Dromaiidae; genus Dromaius; species Dromaius novaehollandiae. Next base: position 50,838,881 of record NC_088132.1, on the reverse strand, counting down.
CTCCTAAGTAAGAGTAATGATTCTAAAGGCAAGAATTAGTGGGAAATTAATATTTTTTGGCTATACCTTGTGTTTTGATGAGACTTTTTCTACTCTTTAAAAGCATCCTCAGATTTTGCCCCTATTATTCAACCTCTTTGGTTCTCCAACACGTATTTTCTTTGAGACCTAGGATTTGAGATACTTTAGTCCAATATGCACAGAATCATACAACAGCTGAGGTTGGAAAGGACCTTGGGAGATTGCCTAGTCCAGCCCCTCTACCCTGGCAGGGTCAGCTAGAGCGGGCTGCTCAGGGCAGTGTCCAGTTGGGTTTTGAATATCAGTCAAACCTGCTGTCAATATTATTGGTAAGAAAGATAGTTAGTAGGTTAAAACTATATGTTCTTCTAGATTACAGACTATTATATTACATTATAGTCTGAGAGGGCTAGTGATAGATCTATTATCAGGAATCACAAAAAGGTGCAAACTATCCTCTTTTAAAACAAAGCAAAATGAAACAAAACACACACACCCCCAACCCATTATGAAAAAAACCAATAATTTCTGAGGAAAAATAAACTTTCAATTATGCACAAACATGAGAGTCTGGGATTTTAAAAAGCCCCAAAACCTTTGTTCTCTAATGTAACCTAAGTAAATAATTTGGTGATGGGACCTGTTTCAGAACTGCTATTTCTAATATCCTCTGAATATTTCTCAAAGAAGGAGGTGAATATTTCTGTATGATTAAACCATGATGAATAAAAAGATAAGCACCCATCAGCATGCCCATTAAAAATAAAATTACACTTGGCCAATAACCCACTGCAGCCATTCAGGGATTGGACTGTTTTGACTTCCCTGAGCCTTTGTTATACTAATGATATTTACTTTCTAAAAATTCCTCCTTTCTTTCTGTATATTAATTTTAAAATATCCTATTAACTCTCTCTCTCTCTTCTGTATTTCACCTTTTTTCCTTCTGTTCTTTGATAAGTTTTGATAAAATGCAGTGAATATGTGCATATAGTTTCCTTTGCCTTATTGGCCGGAGAGAATGTGCTAAAAGAATTGATCTGCTCTGGTATGCTTGATAGGGCTTCATAAGCACTTTTTCACTTAGCATAGGTGATTCTTTGTCTGTACTGCCCAAGCCTCAATAGTGAAGCAGTGTCTTGCCTCAAGCATTCAAGAACCCTCTGCTATGACATTGTCCTCAAAACACACCTATGACAATAATATGTCTGCTCAGCAAGGAATTTCTTTAATGAATCAGGCTGAATTTTGACAATAAGGTTGTGATGCGTGGTTCTCATCTCCTTTTAGCTGTTTTTGACACCGTGTCAGTCAAGGGAATCCCCAGGGCTGCCGCTGTTGCAACACAGCCAGCCATTCCCTCACTCACCACGTGCAACTGCAGCGTGTTGCCTGTCTTTATCCCCCCTTTTGTTCTTAGCAATTCCTTCAGAATGCCAGACAGATATTTTTTCTGTTACTATGGGCAAAATGTATCTGATGAGACCTCTTAACTTCTTCACTTGGGTGATTTGTATTGGTTTCAGTGTTGTGCATTTTTCAACCCCCCCCCCCCCAAACAGGGACAGTATTGCTAACTGTATGGCTTATTGGACAATACTTATATTAATGCAAGATAAAGCCTAGCCTAAAAAAATTGGCAAAAAATGACAATCATCTACTTGTTTTGCGAAATGTAAGAAATGAGAAAAATAAATCAGCTTTCCCACAGGTTCAGTAAAATGTTTGCTTCCGGAGCCTTTTATGTTTAAATATGTCTAACTTCTGTGGAACTGAATCTCTTTAGTATGTAACACTGTGACAAATCTTTCACCTCTTACATCATTAGTTGTAACGTATTGTATATTACTACCTTGAAAACATTTACTGTATCAAAGCTGACCATTAAGCCATGAGAAAGGGGGTGGTGCTTTGACCCCCTTAATTGAGGAAGTTGGTTAGGTTCACAATGGCAGGAGTTATAGTAACCACTGATTCCTATTTTTATTGACAGGTTCTGCACAGATTAAAAAAAAAAACAACTTGTAGTTATGGAGGGTGATACTTTCCTTCTCTACAGAGGATTGCCTACAAATCCATATGTGTCAGAGAGCAGCACTACTGGATTTCCCCCCCCCCCCCCGCCCTTTTTTTGGATAAACATCAGATTTATGTGGTCTTCCAGAGTGCCAATTCCCAGTGCTTTCTGCATGCTAAACAGATGTAAGAATCAAAGAAAATCCCAAATACAGCTTTTGGAAACTGGTAAATAATTTAACATTATACATTTAAGAGGAAGGAGAGGAAAAAAACAGAACTAAATATGTATTAATGAATTTTCTCAGTCCTGGGAATATCCTCCTATGATTTCTGTTGTAAAGTGTTAAATACAATGGAAATCTGTTTAAAAAGATTAGCCTTTGAACTTGTGCATCAAATTTGATTTATTTCATCTGACTTTCTCCTTTAGAAAGAATTTGTTTGGAAAACTGATGCTTGAGGTTTGGCTCCAGTTCACTTTCACAGAAAATACAATTGATTTATCAGATTCACCCCTTTTTGTGTTGTTTTTCTGTTGTCTTCTGGTTTTTGGTGTTGTGGGCATTGACTCTTTAGTCGGTTAAGGCTTTTCATAGGTTCCTTAAAATGTTTTCAAATATTTAGTGTTGCTACTTTTTTATATCTTTCCTAGATAGAACAGAGTACTGACATGCATGCTTCTGGTAACCTGTAGCTATGCAAGATCTCATATCACAGATCAAAACTCTATACAAGACCTGATGTCTTTAAAAAAGGATTGTCTGTAATTGATTGCCTTGTATTTTACTAAATCCATGTTTTCATCTCTCTGTGTACCTGACCAGTCTTATTTTGCAATCCAGCAATGTACCTGCTCAGTCCCTCCAAGTCATGCATTCACTCTGGGGTATCTAAATCCCCAAGAGCCATAAAGGGAAGTGTGCACAATACCATAAGATATCCAAGCTCTTCCCTTCTGTAGAGACGCCTGTCTGTGCCTTCTGATGTTTTCCCAAGAAATGTAGGTTGCTTGGCATTACGATTAATAGGGAGGAGGAATGCTATTTTCTTCCACCAATGCCTGTAACACTATTTTTAACAGACCTATTCTAGAGTCATTATGCAATGCCAACCATTAGTATATGACTTAGGGAAAAAAATGGTCTTTATCAAGTATTTCTTTATTACCTATTAATCTACAGAGAGAATAAAGACATAATTACTTATTTATTTCTGCAGACTTAAATTTGCAGAGTGCTGAAATATTATAATCTGCAAAACAATGATTCATTTGTATTTGCAGAATTTTAATATTGATAGCATGTGTTATCTGTAACACCTAGTTTGACCCATTCTGACCTGTTCGTGTGCCCTGGGAAGTGGGAAGGTTTACCTTGAATATGCCTATTCTAATAGAGATTTAGAGTTAGAATATTTGTACTAGAAGTTGATATTGTATTAACCATCTTGTGTATCTGTGAACACTGTTCGCGTGAACAGGTATAAATAGGAACATGTGTCAACTCAAAGCTTCATGACAGATGCATTTAGATGTAACACATGATACATCACAAAGTAACATCTTAGCCAGAAAACTTAAAAAGACCTGGTTTTCTAAAGAATGCAAAGATGAAAGACAATATTTTCCAGGGGGAGATGCCTTTATATTTTCTTCTAAAAGCTCTAGGATTTGAGAAAGTGTTTTAATAGGTATTTGTTATTTGAATGTATGTGGCAGTTACCAGACCAAACTTCCTGCGGAAAGACAGCTCAGTAATTTTCTTCTCTCTATTCAGCCCATGCCTGAGAGCTGGCGCAGTCCTTCCTTAACTGTTCTGAGCGATGAGGCAGACCGTGCCCGAGGAGGGCGAGAACCTGTGAACAATTGCTCAGATGGGAAGTGGGGTTTCTTCCTGGATATACCTTTCAGAATAAACATCATACTAAACTGATTTTGCTTTTCTTCCTCACACCTCCATTCGTGCTGTCCTCTCCCTCACGACCAAACAAAACTCAGCAAAAGTCATAAAAACAATAGAAACTTTCTTCTGCAGTTTTGGAGACAGAAAAGTATGTTTGTTTGTTTGTTTCCTATTAAGTATTCTGAAAGAATTTAGTTTTTGAGGAGAGAAAGTTTATAAACAGGACCGTTGAGGCTAGGTCAGCAGTTACTAAATCTCAACATGAAAGCATATTTCTTGTTTTGACATAAGCGATGTTTTCCATAGCTCAGCACAGGCAATTGAAATCGACCCAGTTGTGTTGATCTCAATCTGCTAAACTGGGACATTAACCTACAACTACAGCTAGGGGAAAGGATTAGGTTACTTAACATGTTAGTTAATATTAGTTTGATCTTGATTTCTTCTTATATAAACAAGATGCAGACAAATAAAGGTATACAATATGTCTTTTGTTCCATTGGTAAGTTGAAGTAGATTGATGATATGTAATCCTAATCAAGGAACATAAAAATCCATTCACTGATGCCTTTTGTTCTTAATATGTGTATGATTTCATGCTTGCTTAGGTAATGTTCTCATTGGCAGCCAGACCAATTTAAAAAAATCAGGTAATAGATGCAGAAACATTTCTTTTTTCTGCCAGAATTAATCTCTATGAATCTTATATAGCTGTACAAAAAATATTACCGAAGGACTGGTAGTTGTTAAAAATAAACTGGTGACAGTACTGGAGGCAAAAGACGTGGCTTCATAAAAGCCATGAACAAGACTTAAGAAGGCTAGAAACTGCAAATGATCCAAACATTTAGAGGAAAAGCTTGGTCAGAGGGCTAGTAGGAGATCCGTGAGTCAGGGTGTTCAGCTAGCAAGGCAGAGTCTAGTGCAATTAGGAACGAGCTACCTTGAATGAGGTAGTCTAGGCCTGGGACCAGCCCAAAAGGAGAGGCTCAGAGTCAGATCAGAAGCCTAGGGAGCAAAGCTGCAGCAAGCTAGCACGCCGAGGGGTAGAGGAGGGCGAGGGAGGACCGAGGAGCTCCTCTGTGTTCTCCAGGGTTGCGAATGCCCAGGCAGGCTCACAGGGCAAGCTTTTAGGTTCTCGCAGACAAGTCTGGTCCTTAGTCTCTCACAAGACTGATTGCTGGCTGCGGGCCTGACAGTCCAGGCAGAGGCAAATAGTACAAAGTAACTCTACAGAAAATGAGTACACAGCTTTTTTATAGTCATCCTTGGAACTGTAATCTTAAACTGAGTAATAATGATAGAAGAGCTGTGAAGTACCATTAGTGGAATTTGCAGAGTTACCAGAAAGTGGATTAAGGAAATGTTACACTTAAATATGAAGACAAAGGTCAAACAAAAGAGATGCCTGAGCTTGTAAAATGTACATCATGTTGCTCAGATCCCTAAGCTGAGTACAGCACAAGTCCATGGGGAGTCAGTAAGTGTGTGTATGTGACTTATTACTCTGACATGACACTATTATGTTTTAGTTTTTAGCATTTTTAAAGAGTAGGTAATAGTTATGAGAGATGAAGAACTCGAATTAAGTACTGCAGTTATGCACAGAAGGATAATTTGGTTTTGATTAATTGTCCTGAGCCTGTTAACTAATAATACAATTTTTTAAAGTAGCATCTTACCAGTACAAAAAAGAGGTAGTATCATTATTAATGTCTAAACTATAGTGTGTTTCACACAAGATTATGGTAAAGGTCAGACCATGTTTCGCTGAATTAAAAGCTATTCTGAGCTATAGCATTCCTAATCAACTCAGACCTTAAGGTGCATAGCTCAATTATAATGAGGCACAATGAATTTAAATAAACTGTGCAACTCTGTGTAGTGATTTATAAGTGCACTATGATATCCTTTTAACTCATTAGCAATGAATGATACTACTATATGTATTCTCCAGTATTTTCTGCTGTGTAATTATTTTTATTCACAACACTTCCTAGAGAAGACAACTTTTGTTGTTCCTTTGTAATATGTAGGATGTAAAATGCGACAGGGGCTATCTTGATAAACACATTTAAAAAAAGTAAAAAAAAAAAAACTGTTTTAGTGATAGAGCAAAGTATTAATTGTTTTTAATTGTAAAATCTGTGATCACAAATTCTGTTCTTTGTCTCTTATAGCGACTAGTGACTACCAAGGTCAAGGACAATTTCTGGGCTTTGTCACAGAAGTGTAAATACACTTACCTGAAGAGACCATATAGGGAATAGTATAGGGAATATAAGGAGAAAGGAATTTTCTGAATTTGGGGACAGTTGCCAGAAGAAGAGGTTGCAAACACATCTGAGGTGCAAAGAGACAGCATAAAAAGAGAAGAAAAGTATTTTGCAACATATTGTGCTATATATGGCACAAAAGAATGTGGCCAGTGCAATTTGTGAATAGTAAAGTTTATGGGAAGGTTAAATATAATAATACTAAAATAAATAATTTGACAAATAATGTTCTAAAAGCCTTTTGGAGTGTTATACACCAGTTTGAGATCATTCAGGAGAAGGTGCTAATGAATAACGTGTAGTATTATTTGGTTCCTATTTGCCAGTAAGCAGAACATTAAGCAAAGAATTTCCTATAGGTTCTGGGTTTTTAGACTCTGGGCCTCTGGGCACACCTCCATACTGGGGTACCTAGAATCTGGCCAATTTTCAGAAGTGCTGAGTGTGCGATAACTCCTATTTTTAGGTATTTGACATTAAGCATTATTAGCATTAGGTGTGTATGAAAGATGAGGAGTAGTGATTTACAGCTATCTGAAGATACAAATAAACTTCTGATTTCCTCCTTTACTCCCCGTAGTAGCAGAATTAACTTTGCATGTCTTTACACTGATGTGCATTTTTTGTGAGCTGAATGGATGATTGAAGAATTTCACCTATGCAGTCGGTAGAACTGTCATATACACATTTATTGGGTAAACTACATGTATTTTTGGAAATTCTGCCCCTGACATACTTACCTTCCAGGGCTGTGTGTGTCTGTGTGTGTCTGTGTGTGTGTGTGTGTGTTTCAGTGACATTTGGATTGGAGTCCCCCTGGCAGTCAAGCTGTAAACACATACACACACACACAATCATGCAAGCATGCACACATGTGCTTTTTTGGATCCTTGGTGCATCTCAATCAAGATATGTCAAGCATACATCATAGTCTGAACAATCAGATATGTAACATGAGATGCATAGTTAATTCCAGTGGTATTCAATAAATGAAAGCTCATAATGATGTGAAATCAGATAGCTGGACATTTCCCCCTGCCCCTCCTCCCCTTTTTAACGATCATAAAAAAGTCTGTATTTTCTTTTTCTTTCATCACTGTACCATATCTTTAAAGTTAGTGAAAAGGTTAAGTAGACAGATACAGAGATGCCATGTATTAGCAAGTTATGCAACAGTCTGGTTCTCTTTAATGTGAATAAACCCATTTATGTAAGGCTAAGTGTCCTAAATCCTCCCACTTGACTCACATACTCTTCTAAAAGGGGAGAAACAAAGTTGCTGCTGGTTCTAACTCCAGTGAAATGCAGGGGAAAAAGCTATTAGAAACCCTAGCTGATACTGCATGAAAATATACAAAATTTGACTGCCTAAAGAATTATTGCAGCTTTCTAAGTACGAGGGATGACTTATCCAGCACTTTTCTCTCATGACTATGACTCCATCTACATGCATATATTTCTGTAAATGATCTCTTCAAGAAATATTTTATTGATTAGGAAAATATATTGGCACAGTGATCTGATTTCATTTCAAAGGCAATCAGCAGTGTTAATAATGTAAAATTCACAGAGCATTTTGTAGTGAAAATCTCAAATTGTTGCTCTTATAAATGAATGGAAGCTACTCTCATGTCTTGTATATTCTTAAATTTTTCTATTTGTCCACTCTAATTTTCATTTGACATTTTGGGGGATTAGTACCCTTAACAATGTTTCATCATCACTTTTAAACTGTGGGGACAAAGAAGCCAAGGCTTCACTTTTTTTTTTTTTTTTTTTTTTTTTTTTTTGAGGGGAGGAGGGATAAATCTAGCTTGACTGCATGGTAATAATTCCATCTACCCACTCTTGCATTAAGTGATTATCCCACTGGAAGTCAGTGATCTGCTTTGAAGTCCACAGCTTCAAAAGAGTCACCACATGAAGCCTATTCATATAAGCAGGAGTTCCTCTAAATAGAAAAACATCCTCTGCATCTCACTCTTAATTTTTGCAGTTGATGAAATGCCCTTCAGCATCAATAGGATTTTAAGATTACCATAATTTCTTCTCAGATGCACAACTAGGAGGGCAAGGGCTTGGAGGCCTGACTTTGGAGGTTGGATTCCCTTTAATAATCAGAATGAAACAATTGGAGGATGATTTTGATTACCTGCTGTAAAAGTATTCCCTAGATTTCTTCAGTGCAGGAGTATTCCTGTTATCAAGTCAATACACTTTGCAGACAATGAAATATCAAAGGACATTTTTGCTCATTTGAGATTATAAACCTGGAGAGAGAAAGCAGAATGGAAAAAATGCCGATTTCATAGGTTTAGATATCTTAGCAACCCCTACCAAAGAGCCTGCTCTGCACTCTGGAAGATCCTATATTTGAATCAGAAAGAAAACTGTACATAGCACATATAAATATAGTTAAGCATTCTGCAGTGTGCCGTGCTACAGGAACTATGAAAAGATACTTGAGGTTACTCATTCAGAAATGCACTCACAGCAATGTCCATGTCCACACAAATAAAGGCTAATTATATTTATTTTAAGGTAATATGCCAGATGAATACTTAAATCTGCAGTCTTGTCCTTACATTCATGGTTGTCTATGAAATACATTTCTGTGTATAAGCAAGCAATCAGCTATACGAAAGCATTTCTTCACTGTGTTTGATCTTATCTGAAGCATCAAATCTTAACCAAGTGCAGGAACAAAGGACTGGAAAGGTTTCTTTAGGTTGTCACTTTCAGTCCCCTGCTACTGCAGGTAACCATGTCATAAGAATTTCACTTATAATCAAACTCCATTAGTACGTGTTAATTCTTGTATACTCTAATTTAACACATGCTTTCTAAAACAGTTGGGAAGATGATCTGTAGGGGATAATGTTCCTCTGCAGATTTTCAAGCAGGTGTAGGAAGGCTGTCCAGTCTTGCTAGTGATGTTGTCTTCACTTATGTAGTGAAGACGTGCTCATTGAGACAAGATAGCTCCCTCCTATAGAGTTCCAAAGAAGACATGTTTTTTCCAGCATTCTGTTTACCATTTTCTTTCTATTCTATTTCTTTCTATTCTGTTTCCTTTCAGTCTTTTCTTGGTCTTTTCTCTGCAAATCTCATTTCCTCATAAGGATTTGGTTCCTCATTCCTTTCAGTTCTCACAGAAACCGCTAATGTCCTAGGCCACATCTGTATTATGTTGCCCAAGATAGTTTACTGTTCTGCAGTGTCTGAGATTCTTGTTTTTCTCTCCTCACGCACAAAACCAAGAAGTGTTCCTAAGTGAAAAAGTGCAAAACACCCATTACGGCAAGGTGGCTTATTGGCCTCTCATCCTGGAGAAAGGGTCTGTGTGTTTGGGGGGGAATATAAACAAGCAAATTACTGATGCCACTAGTGATTGTTGTGCAGGGCAAATATTTAATGCGTAAAAGTTCCAATTTCTTGTTAAATCAGAGTTCAAAAGAGACTTAACAAAAGACGTAATCAAAAGATGATAACAGAAGGAGCTAGAGGTCCTGCTGCCTTGTGCGAGCAAGGAGATGATACCTTTTCCCTACCTGCTTAATCACAACAGGAGGGAAGGGTCGACTCCATGAGTACAGGACCAGTTTGGAAGAGATGAGAAAGCTGTGGCAGCACCTCCATAGTGGAAATGAATACAAAAAAAGTTGTGACTTGCAGTGCAGGAGTTATTGTCAGAGAGTTCCCAGAATTAATAAAACTGTGGTTTAATTAAGCCACACATTTTACATCGTGTGCTTTTTTCTCTTGCATCCAGGATGAAAGATCACTGACTCTACAGGGAAATCCTAATGCTGATGCTTCCATCCACAGACACAAGTAAGTAAGACTTCCCTTAAATAAAGAATACTTTTTCTTTTTTTCATATACAGGAAATTTTTGGCCACTGCTTCTCTGCCCCTTTTCTGTATAAAGTAGGAAAAGGCTCCTCTGACATCATTTCCTCTCTCCCCTCTCTCTCTCTCTGCCCTCTCTCTCTTGCCTCCCTCTCTCTTCCCTCTCTGTCTTCCCTCCCTCTCTCTCTTCCCTCTCTCTGTCTCTCCGTTCTCTCTCTCCCCCCTCTCTCCCCTTGCTCTCTCTCTCCCCTCTCCTTCCCCTCTCTCTCTCCCTTTCTCTCCTTTCTCTCTCCTCCTCATTTGCATGAATGAACAGGATTTCATATATAGGTATGTATGTATGTATGTATGTGTATATATGTACATATATATCTGTGTGTATGTGTGTATGTACACCTATATACAGCTATATACACATACAAAAATTTCATCCCTTGATATTGGAAAACAAAAAATTAAATATGGCGATAAATAAAGACTCAATGTCTGCATTAAAAATAGCACACTAATTCCTCCTGCATTGCATGTACAAAACTGTACATCCAGTTGCATGTGCAACTGCAAAAGGAAACTTCAGGAGAAGTATAAATTGTGAGTGTGCGTTTTTTCTTGATATGTGGATTTGCATATTCTATGTTTGCAGCTTGGGCACAAATTTTTAAAATTGATCCCAGAAAGATTACGAGACAAGAAAGAATTTTGACAAGCATGGCATCTGTGTACGAGAGTGTGTGTGTCTATGTATCTACCTAAGTATCTATCTATACCCTATGTAACGCATGCTGAATATTTAAAAATGATATAAAAACCTGAATTCCTTGAAAGATAGTTGTTTACAAGAGTATCTCGACATCCTGCTTTCTTTGTTGCTCTCTAGGTTGCATCATATATCATTTGGTTCTACATGCTTCTTTCTCTTGGTATTTCTTTTTATGCTGTCAGATCCTGCCATGTCCATTCAAATCTAAAATTGTCTGAAACTATCTAAGTAACAACAAATCTGCTGTGTGAATAAAATCTTTATGGCGAGCTGCTAGGCTTCCAAGGCACATGCATAATAGAAATTCAGTATCACTTCATTGGAGTACAGGCACTGCTAGTTGCATATCATGGAGTCCCACAGATTGTCCTATGAAAAGAAAGATTATGACAGGAAGACAGCCCTATGTATAAGACTCTACTAAATGTATTCCACAGCCAGCTGTGTGAATCACCTTAGGGAAAAATGCATATGAATGCACATGTATATTAGAGAGAGTTCTAACAATGATCTCATTCTGTACCAGCTCTCAAATACTTTTAAAAAATGTGACAGTTTATCTGAACTATCTGGAATAGATGTTTGGAAAGGCTGCCTGAACTTGAATTGTGTTAATTCCAGAGCTGTGTGAAACACAACAGTTTTGGTTCACAGGGATTCCTGAGAACATCGTCTTTTGGTCTCAATTTATACGGGTTTGCAGACCTGAATTTCCCTTTGGCATCTGAGCTTGCAAAGAACCTCTGAATGCAGTTGAAGATACTGAATTATATTTAATGTTAGTATCACTTAAAACCATACCGTAAATGAATGAAATGAAGCTATACATGGCTAAATATACGGCTTGGCTAAACTGGGCTTTGGTTGACTGTGAGGCTTAGCAAATCCTCCTTTGGAGAATGTGAGTATAATTTGGGAAGTCTTATTCAAAATCAAATGAGTTGCATGAAATTCAATATTTTATTATATAGACTGCATGATGTATTTCTCCCTTTTCTAACATTATTTTGGAATAGAATATGTAAAATAAGCTAAATTCCAGTAGTCCTCCATAATAATCGTATAAACCTCTCCTATTCTCTCTATCGTCTCTGCAGATGTACTCACAAAGTCAAATAAAAACATGATTGCATTGCAAGTAGACACAGTCATGTTCAGTTAATTTAGTTAATTTATCAGTAACAGTGAAAAACAAGGCAGCACATACTTTAGCATGGGCTGTATGAACCTACTGAGGACCTTGGACATGTACTTCCATTGCCAGTCTGTTCTGAAATCCACGTTACCGTGTCCCCACTGCTATAGGCTACTGAGGTAGAGCTACTTTGAGTATGCCTGCTATACTCAGAGCTTCTTTTCTGGTGCACAGATAAACTTTATTCCCACTTATTTCTATTATTTCATTTACAGTATATATAGTTATAAGTTCTTCATGTATCATATTCATATATTGCCATGTATATTTACTTAGTTGTGTTAAAATACCAAACAGAAAACTTCTGTGTAAAATTTTCCAAAAAGGAGGCATAACCCAACCAATTAAATCTTAAAGGTAAATGAAAAAATGAATTTATATTTTAAAAGCTAATTACTACTGAAATGCTTTGATTTTAAATTCTCCCATAATTGAAAATTTGTCAGAAATGAACATATTCAATATTATTATTACTCCAGCAGTTCAGTATTAACAAACAAACAATAAATAGGCATTGTATGTTAAAACATCTGAACTAGGTGTCATTTGTTTTTCTGATGGACTGGATATTTGTAAACCTGCTCCTCCTCTGGAGATTAAATATAATCTAATTAATTTAAAAGATTGTGATGACAGAAAGGGAAAGAAAAATGACTTAAAAAATTCTCAAGCAGAAGAATCATCTTAATAGGTTAAAGTATCAAAATGTCCTTCAATGACTCACTGAAGATTAATCTGATGTGACATTCCTGAAGAATAAAACTTCTAAGTCTGGTGGCCTCCAGCAGAAATTACAAGAGAAAAGCAAATAGTGGTTTTGAATTTGTCAAGGGATGAATGAGGTTGTAGAGCAGGCAATTTCATCTTGGAAAGCTCTTTCTGCTGTTTAGCATTCAGTTTCAAAGACTTGAAAATCTTGAAATGCAGGATTATGAAGACAGGTGTTCAACAAAAAAGTAGTGTCCCTAACTAATGTTTCCAGTGGGGATCAGCATGAAAGATCTGCTTGGATGAAAGCTAGAAAAAGTGGCTCTTCCTTCCTGCATGAAGCCTCTCACCAAATCTAATTTCTGAACGTAATGGATTATGTTTTTTAATTCATCCAAGAAAGCAACATTCCAGTATAGAAAATAATTCAGTGAAGTTTAGGGTTTGGCTGGTTGGTTGGTTTGTCTAGTGTCAAGGTAAGAATGTGAGTCTGTGTAGGCAGTCTCAAGAGACCCTGTTAAGTATAATCAGTGTTTATTAACAGTTCTTTTCATGGAATGGCAGAAGGAAGTCAGCGATACACCTATTAATTGCTTTATGCTAACAAGTATAGTAAGGCATACTTTTACATACTTTAAGTCTTATTTAATATGAACTCATTTAATATGAACTTCTTTAATATGAATTTATTTAATATGGCTCATCTGCAGAGGTGAAAACTCACTTTAACTCAATTGTTCTTGTAAAATAGAGGTGCACAAATAAAAGGTCATAGGAAAGATTTTGCTGGTATCATCGGACCATTTTTAAGAATGGAATCTCAGTGCAGAGTGTAAAATGTTTTTGGGTTACTACCCCTGTGAAGGAAGCAGCAAAACACCCCAAACTAAAGCACAAGAGCAAAGTATCTGCAAACAGGTTCCTTAGATAAATTAATTATCTAGGCTTATTTGAATTTCCTACTGAATTCAAAACAATGAAAGCACCTTAGAAAATTGAGACACTTGTCTAAGTGCACAAATACAGATTTAATAGCCTTCTTTTAATGACACAGTTTGAATATGAGCCAATGGTCTTTTAATACCTAATAAAAAATAAACATGCTTTACTCGAAATTTAAAATTCAAAACCTTAAGTGATTTCTTTTCTTTAAACAAGACTTCACTGAAAACAATTTCCCTGGTTTTACAGAGTGTGATTAACAGCAGAATCTTCAAGCCAAAATTTTTATAACTGCCTCCCCTTTAAAGGTGGGGAAATTTTTTTAAAAAACTTTTTTTTGCCTTTTCTTGCATGCAGTTTTATCCCCTTCCTGAGCCTTCCTGGGTCTTGAGCCAAAAAAGAGATGGAGAGCTTTGCAGGATTGGGGAACCAGCATCACATTCCAGTCCCCTTTCATACAGACTGAATTTTACTCTTGTGCAGAGGTTAACTTTTCTGAAGACTAAAGAGAAGCGTATTTGGTGCTTAGACTTTGTATCTTTTCCTTACACAGTAAAAAATTTCATCCATAAGTAGTCCCATTGTCAGTGGGAGAATTCACTTGAGCAAAGCAAACAGGATTGGCTCTTTATTTCTGTGAAGGCTTATTTCTTAAGGACTATTTAAAATTCCCTTCATTTCTTCCATGTTTGCAATAGAGAAAAATCTTTTTCAGTAGACTATTTATTCTCTTTGTATTAGCTTTATTTTTCTTTAAAAAATAACAAGTTAGGCAAAAATAACTTCAGTAGAATGGTTGTCTTTCTGCGTTTTATATTGCTACTTTGCGGCAGGATTGCCTTATGAAGGTCAAATAAAGGATCATTCTCCTAGAGCAGAGGAAATGATAGTAGCCAGCTGCAGGTCAGTCCTGCCTCTTGAGATACGGAGTTCATTGTATACTTTTAGATAGCACTGCTGTCTGTGTTCTGCAGACCTAGGAATTTTGATTTCTCCTTAGCTCTGTGACAACTGTTCCTAAACTTGGCAGTGCTGTCCTTCATATTTGTTTATTTTTATTTCATCTGAATGATGAAACCACATTATATTTTAGTTTATAATATCCAAAAGCTATGATATTTTCATCCTGGTGCTTAATGGGAGATTAAGAATATTGTCATATCTTGCTGTATAAAGACTTTCTTTTAGATCCCTAGCATTCCCCATGACTGGGGAACATTTCTGGAAGATGCTCTGCAGAGAAGAAAATATCTTTAAATGAGACTTTGTCCATGCAGTCATCTACTTGGGAAACACACATCCTAGGAAAACAAAGGAAAACAAAAGAACTGCTGCAAGTTGTGGGAGAAAAGCAGCATCTGATGGAGTTGATGCTATCTTAGTGCTCTCTTGGTTCTGCTCATCTCTTTTTCTACAAGCAGATGACCCCTTGCTCTCCCACTCTCCTTGATAAATTCTTGAAATGAATGGAAGAAGAGTTTATCTCTTTTGATGAACTGTATGCAGAAAGATAGCAAAATATGTTGAGAGCAGGTTTAAAGTTAGAAAATTCTTCTCTTTTCCCTTCTTATGAAAGTAACCGTAATCCAAAACAATTGCTAAAAAAGCATTTTTTTCTGGATCCCAAGAAGACTTACCTAAGTAGTGACACTATGTCAGGAAATTTGAGACAATGATGAATGGAGAACTGTAAATGACAAGTTCAAGCAAATACGATATGATGTGCTACTGTCAGCCCAGAATAAGCAACATGGCTTGGGCTGATGTAAGTATACTTTGCAGCCAGCCTGAAAGTTTGAGGAAACATTATACAGCAGCATGTGATGAAAGGAAAACTATCTAGATGTATTCAATTGCTAATGAGTGACAGATGAAAACAATAGCTTAAGTTTTTGTTAGCGCTAGGGAATTTAATACTACTGCAACAAGTCCTTGTCAGACAAGATGCCAAGATGCTATTTCCAGTGATTAAGATCACTGCCAGGGTCTCATGATTCAAGGCACATTAGAAACCTACCTTTCTGTGAGAAAAGTACTCCAGATACTAGATGTCTTTTTCTGGACGTACCAGGAGCTGTCTAAGTTTTGACAATCTTGAGCAAGTCTGGCTTACTGTGCCCCTCAGGATTCGTAAAGTTTTATTCATCTGCCTGTCTATACTGGTAAGCGTTCTATGAAAATGTCTCCTGAATCACCTTTCCGCTTAGTGCTCCCACCGATTCCCTCACAGTGTCCTTGTGGCTAGAGAATTCCCTGGAGCTATGAGTTTCTGTTTCTGGATGCTCCCTATGCAATGGTAAACAGTTATTTTGTGTGTCTTACCTATAGAATATATATAATGTCTATACAATATATATATTTTATCTGTACAGTGTTGATTGCATTTAAGTGAGCAGCATGTGTAGCATTTATGGTTGAGAAATTATGCATTCAGAGATGGATGAATACTGCAAGAAATTTAAACTGAAGGAATTCACATTCATGAAAGAATCCGCTTTTGAATAAATTTGTAAGGCAACAAAATTACTGAAAGAAAAAATCACAAGCAGTGAACATTTCACATAGATATTGAAAAATATCAACTTGTTTTTCATGTTATATATGTTTTTAGAAAAAATTTGAAATAATTGACAATTATTGAAATAGTATAAGACTGATGCAGGAGGAAAATTAGGAGCCATATTTGTAAAACACTTGTAAAATTTTTTATTTTATACATATTTGTAAATTGACTTTTGAGATAGAATTGATTTTTTAGAGACAAAAGTTGCCCAAAGAGAAAACACAAAATACTATATGAGTAATTTGTATATTTCTTAACAAAAACGTAGAATTATTGTAATTTCGGAATAAGCTTTGAGAATAGACTATGGGACAAAAATTATTTAGACTACAATTTCAACTAACTTTTCTGAAATGCCTTTTGGAAAATTATGAAGTACACTCTCTCTTACACCTTTCTCAAGAAAATATCTTTTTGTCAAAAACTCTTGTTCTTATTCCAGTCTTACAAAGTTCTGGCAAGATTTTTTCTCTGGACATCTTTGGAGTTTACTGGTATGTAAAAGTGGGGGAGGTGACTTTCTCTTAATTGAGTCATTGAAATGCTGACAAAACTCAAAAGTATATTCATTAAAAAATACTCAGCTGACAAGAGATTTAATGCTCTGTGGAGACAAACGGTTTAATGTATTTAAAGAATTTTAGAGACTGATCTTGTGAAAGCTTACCATTGTGAGTAGCTCTACTGAAGTCAATTGTACTATGTATTTTTACATTTATAGACCTTTGTAACAGTTCAGTGGAATTACTAAAGTTCCTTTAAATTAATCTTAAGCTTAAGCATGTAGCAGCATCTGGGACTATATTTTAGTTTGAAAATCACTGCACACGCATAATATTATGAATAGATGAATAGAATTATTCATATTTAACTGTGCACTGTACTTGAGCTCAGTAATGTACATATCTGAAATACCATACCTTGAATGCAGGTGCTGCTGTGCTTATCCATATATGTGTGTGATCAAATAAATACCTATGATATATTTGTTACAAGCTTACTTTGGTATCTTTAGTTCATTTGAATCTCATTGTGGAAAAAAATCTGACAACCTGTTAAAAATATATACTTACCAATTTTTATAAATTGAATATTCAGAAATTAAAATCTTGGTCTCTCTTGATATGAGTACAAATTGTTACGGATTTTAGTAAACAAGACCAATGTTTTCAGCAGTGCAATTTGGATTTTTTAATGTGGAATTCTGTTCTGGCTCTCAGAAGTTCAACTGACATTCAAAATCAGTATCAGTATAAGTAGGTATAACTTTAAAGTCTAGAGATATGTATTTAAAATACGAGATTTGTTTATTTTTATTTGCTGGCATATCATAGCATCACTTGATACCTATCTTGAATTCTTGGTTCAGAAGCTCTTGAATTCTCAAAGCTAGTTCAGTCAAAACTGAAGGCTTTTGCTTGACTTTCATGCAGAGGAAGGGGCACTCAGAGCAGTGGCTGGTTCCACTGAGAAAGCTTCTTTGAACCTAGTGAACTCTTTGATAAGCCTGGCTGAGTTTTGAGTTTCTAATCCACCGCATACGTGACTGGGTGACTCCCAGTTTTGTTGCACGAATTTCACAGACTCTCTCCATCTTTGATTTTCTCATTAAATTTTTATTAGAAATTTTTGTGTAAACAAAAAATACTTATGAATTAGGCATAGTCTAAATTCTTGTCTTCTTTTATGTTTATGCTTCTCACTATTTTGACATACTGTGGATATGCTCACAAGAGGATTTAGACTAAGAAACATTATACTGCAGTACTGTAAGAAAGAAAGAAGATTTTTATAAAAAATAATTTTGGCATTCATATATTTCTTGTATTGCACCTTTTGAACATTGTAATAGCATATCAAGTGTAACTTAAAATATACAATTAAATGCTCATTTGAGTTATTATGAATGTGCATACATATACATTAACTTCTGAATTCTGTAATACATTTTACAACCATATCAAGTATATTGTGTATTGCTCTTCTACTCTTCTATGAAGGACAGAGTGGGGAAATAATTTCACACTGCATATAATGCATTGGATATGAAGGAAACTTGAAAATTATTTAGTTACAGATTTCTCTGACCAGGCTTGCAAAATGGCATATATTATGTTAATGGGCAAGAATTTGAAAATGAATATGAATATTAAACACAGTAAGTTTGGGTTCTGACATGAATGCAGGCATGACTGGTGTACAGTATAGAAAACAGATTCTTTTTAACTCTTTCAGATCTCTTACAGAGCAAGACATCACCTAAGTCAAATGAAATAAATGAAACACCAGCCTATTGTCTGTATTGCTATTAAAGTCTGGTCCCTGTCATGTCAAATCTCACAGCTCATCCCATGTGCCTCCAATTCAATGCATTTCAAAGTCAGTCATGTTGTACTCATTCCATATTTTGGCTAAGACGAGCTCAAGTACAGCAGGCTTTACTGCTAATAATCCTATGAGATGAGCTACTTCTGTCTTTGTAGCAACAGCACACATCCTTCAGGAAGTATGCAGAAATGCTGTGCACAGCTCTCTGGAAATTGGCCACACCGGTCACATATGGTTGCACTAGTGATTGCTCAGTTTGTGGTGGAGGCATCTGTCACAGCTGTAATCATGACGGAGATGCGAAAGTCTAGCAAGCACATTATGTACCCTGATCTTCAATATGTCAGATGTATCATTGGCTTTTGGCCACTTTTTAACCAGTTTCTGAACTGTGTAATGAGGGTAGGTACCTCTTAGCCACTTTATTTGACTTCATCCAAAGGGATTAAAATTACATTAAATAAATAGGGTCCTACTGTCTCATCTCAAGGGTCTACTGTTTTCCCTGAGAAGTTACGCCCCAGGAGTGCAGAGAGGACACTATACTCTCCATCTTTGGAGATATTCAGATCCTGACTGAATGAGGTGCTGAACAATCGAATGTAAGTTTGGAGCTGGCCCTGGTTTGAACACGGGGTTAGACCAGATGGGGACCTGCAGAGGTCCCTTCCAAATGAAATTATTGCATGATTGCCTGATATTGTATAACTGTGAATATGAGCCCCACTGGCTCTGTCCATACTCAGACCTTTAGAAACTGGTGTGCAGAGCTTAGCAGTAACTAGGACCATATTATCTTAATTAGATAAAGGACAACAGGCATATTGTTCCCTATTGTGGCCTACAGAAGCTGAATGAAAGCAGCACTAAGCTTTTCCTGCTGAGCAGACAGAAAGTCACATATGTCATGATTTTTCCCCAGCCCCAGATGCAATGGACTTTACTTGCATGGGAGTGGATCATCTGAGACTAATATAAAACTTAAAACGATCCCACCTTGTGGGGATGGTCCACCTTGGTATGAGACCAAGAGACGTGTGTATTTCCTGTGTCCCTCTAATCCTCTGAACAGCCTTATCTCTACTCCTTAATCCTCTGAGCAGGCACCGGGCTATGGGACACGGTTTTGCAGACCGCAAGTAACTTCTGGGCCCCTCTGCAGAAATTTGTTGCTTTTTCTTACAGCATGCATTACTGAGCCCTTCCCTTAGCTCTGTCTCTTGGCCGACTTTACGTCTTCCCATAGGAAACAAAAACATTGTATTTAAAATTGATAGGAGATATATTCATAGAGGTGCTTTTTGAGCTTTCTCATTGAAAATTGCATTTCTGTGCATGCTAGCTTCTTCTGTCTTTTTGTGGGGATCTCGCTCTATTTTGCTTGACCTTCTGAGCAGGCGTAGCAGTAGATCAAAAAGTGCACAGAAATGCATATCCATTAATATATATAGCGGCTGACTAACCGCAGTTTGAGGTGGAGTGGACAAAGAGCTGGGAAGGTCAGGCAAGAGGCTCTGGCTCCCGAAACATTCTTTGGGTCATTTACAAAACATGCTGTGTTTTGTGATACTGCTAAAAACTCTAACATAGCTAAGAATTTAGTGAAGGGATAGCTAATTGGCTTTGGAAATTTTCAATAACAGTAGCTCCAGCTCTGAGGTTCTTACATTTGCTTCGATAGGGCATCAAAACAGTTCTTGCAACTGGTTGTCAAAGGCAGGGAACTAAAGTGGCTGTGGATAATTTCAGGCTAGCCAAAACTGTTAATTCTGGCCCAGGTCCTGACCAGGCAAGTGGGAGAAGAAAGAACATGTGAAAATATAACTGATTCAGTTTTTTTCTCCAATCAGTGGTCAGCCTGGGTAAGGATCTTCACTGGGTCTCACAAGGAGTTAAACGACAAGCACAACTGTTGGTAGAAAAAGAGCATTTCTGAAAGCAACTGCTGCTAAGTAGTTAAAGCTGTTGAAAAGCAGCTGCTGCTCTGAATGTAGAAGTGCACCTGTGAGTTGTCAGCCTTGCAGCTAATTTGCCACTGGAAGACCTGTACCAGAATATAGCTACTTATGAATAGATTAGGAATACAGTGTTGCATGTCCTGCATCCATTCATTTCTCTGTTTAGGAATGACTTGAGGCTGGAGTCACGTTCTTTCCTAACAACTTGGAGAGTGTGGCACCACTGCTTATTCATGGCTGTAAAAAATGGCTGATTATTTCTTGAGAGATTTCACGTAAGTTATGGGTTTTGTGAAAGGACATGTTAATGTCTGGTGTGTTTTATCCTAAATCCCTTATAACAAAAGCACCCAGAAACAGCTGACACACATGCTTTGGTTGGTCGATTACTCAGCCATCAATATACACTTAACTGAAATGTCACATTTCCCATTCGGACAAAACATCAGCTGTCCTGGAGAACTGTCCGTGCGGTTTCAACATGCAGGAGGCTAATAGTTAGCAGTAAACGTTTTTTTCTTCCCAGAGCCTATTTCCACTGAAAGAGCAAAGCATTACAGTAGACCGGGTGTTTTAGGTCATTTATTTTGTTTTTGCTTTGGGTCATTTTACAGAAGCACTTCTGCTCTCTAGCGTTAAAATGAGAGCCACTGTACTCCCCAGATATTACCCAGCAGCACTTGGGGGCTCTTAATGATTAATACCATCACAGTCCAGCCACAAACCTTTCTGGCGCAGATAATGCCAGGCAGCAAGCACGCTTGACACTTTTAATGTATAATTAAGTAGAAAAAGTCAGCACTCAGTATGCAAATTTTTCAAAATGATAAATGATGCCATACAGCAGTAGGGATTGATTTGGTGTAAATGAAACTAATTAAGGAAATGTCAAACATAATTAATAAAACAGGTTTAAGCTGCAAAACATTGTCAATTGAATGAATGAGGAGGCATTGGCTCCCATTGTTTCTGCTTTATTTAGGGCTTGTGTTTAGCTTGTACTCTGTTCCTAAATGCACTTTTTCTACCTCACACCCTCCACTACCAATTCCCAGAGAGGGGGAAAATAAATTTGCTTGTCTCTCCACTGACTGCAGAAATTAATTGCAGAAATCTTGTCCCATCCAAGTGTTACATTCACTCACAGGACATTAACATAACTAATTTGAAAGAGCCCAAATGACTGCATAATAGAGCACTGTCAGTATGCCTGACAGTCTTTGGTCATACCAAATTAGCTTGGTTTTCTAATTGAAATTTTTTTCCAAGGCTCTCTTTATGATTTTTTTCCTCAGCTATTCATTTTTGATAAGAACAAAGGTTTTATAATTTACAAAAGAGTGCTTGACCTATAATTACTAGGAGGAAATTAGGGGAGGTAGAAAAGTCAGATTTAGTCCTGGTAATGATGCTAGAGACCTTACTCCCTCTAGGGAGCCTGAAGAATAATGGAATCTTCTATTTTTACGGGCGACCTGTGCACTGGTGCTGACTCTAACTGTGAATCCACTTTACCTTGCAGATCACTTGCTTAACACTAAAAGTGCCAACAGAATCACAGGCCATTATTCCAAATGTCATTCTGTGCCAGTGCCATTTCCAAATGCCCTTCCCTTCAAATGAATGAATCAAAGAACATCTGCCAGTCCTCTTGTCTTGTCCTTGTAAATCTGTTTTAAGAGATTCACAAAATGAAAGTGGTGCTTAATTTAGGTAAATGGGGCCACTGGTAAGATTTTTGTTTTAAAAGAGTTGTGCTAGGATGCTTCTTTTTTTTATAAAAAAAAAAGTTACATAACCTGACTTTTCATGCATATTTGGTTTTAGAGCAAATGTTCCTTTCCATGAGTCAAGTCTTCCTTTCTTGTAATTTACAGTCTCCTTTTGCATATCAGAGTATCTGCTTCCAGCAGACCATTTAAAGAAGTCAAGTAGTGGAATATCAGTCTGGTATCACCTCCTTAAGTCCAGGTTAAAGGTTTCCATCCTTGTTACAGGTTTCAAGCTGGAAATACATACATGTGCATTGGTGTGTACATGTATTTGTGTATGTATGCAAGTAATATGTATATATAAACACAAATAGTTTAAAATCACTATAAATGTACAAATACGTATATTTATGTTTATACTATAAATGTACAAATACGTATATTTATGTTTATATATAAGCACATATTTACATACATGCTTATATGAATACAGATTGTCTATATTCTTCTGATGGATGTTACACATCTGATGTAATTGAGGAGTGCTGAAGTCAGTCCTTTCCATGTTTTTCCTAAAACATAGGGGAGTCAGGGCAGAATGATGTGGATGTTTCACAAATTCAGAATCTATTTTCTGTTGCCTTCAGAGATTTTTTAGAGATTTCTTAATAGAGGTAAGAAATTTTCCATTTCAGCAGTAGTTTGTCTGTTGCTAAGTTTGCTAACATGCTTTAATTATTAGACCTGCTTGAAAGAAAAACGCAGAAAACACCCATATTTAATTCCTCTTCATGAGGAAAGATAAATCATATGGAAGTAAAATTAGGTGTAGGAAGACCAAGTTTTCAAAATCTCTTTCATAGAAAGCAGTTGCTGTAATTTATTAAGGCAGTAACAGCTTTTTTATACTTTAATTTGAGGACAAAATTATATGATTATATTTATAGTGTTGATCAGCTCCGAAACAACTTGTGGTAAAGATTCACAATGTAAGAAATTATACTTCCATAAATTCATAAGCAAGTCAGTAGATTAGCATATTTAAACATTTAAACAATTAAAACCAACCTGAGAAAGAAACTGTGTATGCTGGATCACATACACAACAAGTACTGAAAGATTTATCCTCTATTGACACAAATGTCCCCATGTAATTTTGCAGTGGTCTCTTTTGCTTGGAGAGCAAAAAGTGTCTCTTGTTCTCCAAGGCTACGCGTTCTTTTGTTTTGCTGCTGAGACTATCAAATATGTCCTGTTTGTGCTGTCGATTTTTCTCATCCGTCAACAGAGGAATGGGCTAAGACCAATCGGATATTCGTCATAGGCCACTTGCACAGCTGCCGAATGGTAATGACTGTTAGTGCCTAAGCCTGAAGCTCAGATTCAGGCTCTGAACTGGTGAGTCTCCTATTACCAAATCCTTCCTGTCCCTTAGACTGTCTCCGTGAAGGGGCCAGTGGCTGTGACTGCCCTGCAGTTAACAGCCCTGAGAAAAAAGGCAAGCCCACGTTGCTTTTTGAGCCAGTCACATGCTGCCTTTCCACGGAGCGACCTACAGAGAGCCCAGGAGGCACAGTTGTGTACGAGAGCGGTGTGCTGTGGGTGATCAGTAGTATGCTCAGCACACTGCACAGCAGTGCAGTACTCAGTCCCAGTGCCATTCATATTCCCAGCTGCTTCAGAAGGCAACTTCCAGCTCTGCCTGGGGCTTGCTGTGCATCGGATAGTGAGCTGAGGGCTTCAGGAAGGCTCTCACAGATGGAGTGTAGATAGGTCAGAAAAATCCCAATTTACAAACCAAACAACATTCATGGAATAAGAGCCCCTGTACTAGGTGGTGCAGCAGATAAGCTACTCCTGGGACTCCTTCTCAAAATTAGCATATACTTAGAATTAAAGGTTTCATCACTGCTATTAATTATTTGCAATAAAATGAAAGGTGTATTTTTTAATTGAAAATATGTTTTAAATGAAGAAGAACACTATCTTTATTTCCATTCATTAAACCTGGGCCCGCATTCCACCTTAGGTCACAGTCCCCAAATTCCGGTCCCTACATGAACATTCAAGGTACGGTTTTCCCACCTGAGGTGATGGCATTTATATTATCTCTTAGAAGTTGTCTAAAAAATACTCTGGCTTACAGATTTCATGATAATTTATGATTTTGTGAATGATTTATCCAAGCAATGACCATTTTCTAGAAGTTTTCTAAGTTCCCTTCAGCTCACCCACACTGACGGAAGAGTTAGGGCCCTTTGCCCGGAATGGAAGGGTGAAGCTCTATGGCCTCTTTAAGGACAGAGTAACAGGCTAAATAATTAGAGCATCTACCTTTGACCTCAAAGTCTGTTTCTTTACATCCACGTCAAATACTGTCAGTTGAACACTGGCTATATGCTCAGTGCATGTAGTCTTTCAAGACAGTAGTTAAATGTTTCCTGCAACTGAGCTTGGTACTGTTTTATTTGCTAAGTAGTGTCTGTCCAGTTACTTCCCGTTTATGCTTCTCAGAATACATATTTTCTAAAAGTAGGGAAAAAATTCTCTAGTATGTTCTTTTATCCCTATGGTGTGTGTGTAATCGCAGAAATGAAAACCACTTCTAATCTCTGTTTTAAGTACTATCAGCATATCTGGAGAGTGTGCTTAGGGCAATTGTGCTTGCTAAATTATGGGTATATCTATATACCATTCCACGCTCTAAATAATGTTTTTATTTGCCTATTAGTATTACCTCTGGGTTTTTTTTAGGTTGTGCTCTACACGGGTTCACCTCTTTCCAGCAGTTTATCACTGTTTACACTATACCAGCAAAGAAATTAAAGGATCTGGAGTGGATCAGTGTTTTGCTTAATACTTTGGCAGTAGGGAAGGGAATCGACTGATCAGATGTAGACTCCTGCATCTGAGCTGGTCCTCTATCCTTACTTTATGGTTAATGGGAGTATTTCTAAAATTTTATTATTCTAACCGCAGGCTAGATATCAAAAATAATTCAGGTGACTTGCATCCTAAAAGCACCTATTTGTTTCCTTGGCTGTAATTGGAGTTCAGCGAGACTAGATCAAATTAAATCTGCCTATATATTATTCGAGCAATGGCTGCAAACATTATGGAGAAGCCAGTATTATTAGGTACTCATAATTTGAGGATATATTCAAGAATGTTCTAATTTGTTTTAACCAGACCCTAAAATTAGATTAGATGAATACCTCCCCCAGTAGTTCAAAGCTCCAATTCCTGCCTCAACATTTAGAGAAAGAATTTTTGGAGATCTTCACACAGAGAGCCTTTGAGAAAGTGCATGCGCTCTGTGTCTGCCTGGAAAAGTGGATAATTCCATTGTAATTAGCTCTTTTTCTGGGTATAAGCTGACCAGGTGAAAAACAAAATGGTCCATTGATTTTTTTAATATGCTTAGAAGCCTTGTTTTAGTATATCCATACTTTCTTCCTGCGTCTGTGGGCTTATCTATAGCCTTATAGCATACTACTCAGATAGCAGTCCTGACTGAAGGGCTCCTTAAGACACTGATCACTAGAAGCTGGGGGGTGTTTTGGGAAAGCGCCACTGTATGATTATTGGGCTCTCAGGCTTTTTTAGGTATCCACTATTGGCTACTGTTGCAGGCAGCAAGGTGTTTCAGAAAAACCTAAGAGGCTGTTCTGGAAGATCATCTGAAAATTTGAATATGTGCTGAAATATGAATATGCTGTCTAAAAGTCCATGAATCCTTTCTAAGCTTTCTCAGCATGCACTACACCCTTGTGATGCCTTGTTTCAATAGAAGATAAGTAGTGCTATAGAAGTCTAAATTCTGAAACAAGGCATGGCAGAAAAGGACAAACATTTTGCTCATATTTGAGGATTTGTAACTGCATATATAAATTGTGCAAGAGGATTTAAAATGGACCCATAATAATATAATACACTTCAGCTATATTTACTTTAAAGGTGTTCATTTTCCTGCATAATTGGATCAATACGCTTTACAATTTAGCACAAAATTGATTAAAAATTAAAAAAAAATTATTCTGTGCCTCAAAATATCATGAATATGTAATGAAAACAAATAACTTTCAACCTTGGAAAAAGGTTTTCTATAATCATTAAATATATAATAATAAAAAAGCTAACATATACCTTACCTTATTGCCTTTTTTCCCCTAGGTTCTGATTTAATGAAACAGATCATTTTTCTACACTACTAACTTTCTTATTCCAAGAACACCATGGAAATAAAGACCTATATAAGTATTCTTGAAAATATTGCTTCATTTACAGTTTCAGAAATACTTTTCACAAGAAACCTGATGACAAAGACAGTCAAAACAGGAAAAACAATAGGAAAGTTTATGACGTATAAAATGAATTCTTCAAAAGAATTTTGTTTCAAAATGCCAAGGGTTATAAGTCAACTATATGCAGCACATATTACTATTTATTACCTTGCATTTGGCTGAAATTCATCTCTTTTGACAACCTTGGGTAAATCATGTTACATATTTCATAAAATATGAGTGCTGGACCTTTTTTTGAAGACACTACTTAGTGAGTGAACTCATTGCTATTGGCTGCATCCCAGCTGCCATAAGCTCCCTTAAGACTGGGGCTTTTGTAGGGTCCTATGGCAGCTGACTTGAGGAAAAGGTATTTATAGAAAACATATGCAAAAAGTTGATGTTTTGTCCAGTTTTCAGAGCACAGACTGAAAATTAACTACAAATTGAGATATGCAAGTTTCACTTTTGAGCGAATTTACTGGGTGAAAGCTTCATTTTTTTTCATTTCATTTGAATATGTTCAGAGCTCCTCAGAATATACAACTTTATAGTGAACGTATTTTTTATTCTTGAAGGCTCATTATTTTACAGTGAGGTTACTGAACCTAGACCACATAGTGCAGATTACCCAGCATAGTATTAATCAAAATATACATGGCAAATGGGATTCAAAACAGTGCCAAATAGGCATCTGCTTTTAGCAGGGAACAAAAAATGCATTTAGCTCCTTTATTAAAAGGTATTATGGGCAATTTATTTTTAAACCATCTCTCTAACACCATTAACTAGCATATAATTTAATGTACTCCCAAGCAACTTGACTTTTACATTTCCTTCAAAACATTAATTTGCTTTTGAAAATTGATGTAAAAGATGCCTTTGACCCCCAGCAATGATTTAAACCATTAACAATAAATTAGATTATCTTTTACAATAAGATTGTCATTTTTATTTTTATTTTTGGATGGAAAAATAAAGGTTTACCATTGCTGGGGATGACGTAATATTGCATACAGGGAAATGAAACTTGAAATAGTTGCAATTATTTATTTTTTCCATGGTTGTCTTTGTCACTGTTATGGGATTTACTTCAGAAAATTTTCAGGCTGCCTAAATGTTTCTAACAGATTAAATTAAGAAAATCTTGTTTGGTTATTTGAGTGTATTTGACTTTAGGAAAAGGTTATTAGGCTAATAGACTCTCTTAGTGAAGTCCCACTGCTAAGTATGACAGGACATTCTGTTTCCAGAAATGAAGGAAAAAGATAACTCCCCAGTATGTGCTTATTTCTTTAAAATGATGCAGTTTTCCTATTCAAAATAGTGTTACTGAGGAAGAAAGATTTACTATTTTACCAATGTATATAGTACTGTGATGCATTTGAAGATGCTTAATAGTTACTAGATTTTGCTATTGTAACAAGGTTTATTTATATGGTGGTTACCACTTTAACCGATAAAGACTGAGCAGGAGAAATGTCATCACAAAATACCCAAGCATATATGACTTGAATTAGACAGTCAGGGCTGATTGCTGAAAGCTGTGACTGACTCCTATCCTTAGCGTGTAACTCCCAGAAGAAGTGAAACTTCCCCAGTAGGTTATGTTACATTTAAATTCCCCCTCCAGTCCTAAAGATCCATTTGTTAAAATCTAAGATCCTGATACAAAGCCTATGGAAATCAGTGGCAAGTCTCTTATTAACGTTGGCTGAGACCCTAAGGGTTAGCTTCAGCCACCCTTCTTTGCATTGTATAGTAGTGTAGGCCTTCCTCAGCAAAACATTTAAACATGTACTTAATTTAAGCACAGGAATGACACCATTGAATCCTGAGTGGGTTACTACACCACTAGTCTCACTGACCACAGTCAGAAAGGTGTAGTAAGGTGGAAGAGTCTGGCTTCATATTACTTTGGCATTTTCTTTCGTAAAAAAAGACACTGATATATAACACATGTAAATTGTAATTTTCATCTTAGGAAATGCAGCTCTACTTGAAATTTCTATTAAAAAGGTACAGAAAACTTGATCTCATTATCAGCCCAATTATTTATAGCTGGGCTATTTCTAAAGGATTTATGTAATATTATAGGCTTTCCTAAAATGTGGAGTGTGGGGTTTTCACTTTATCCGATAGAGAAGTTCTTCAAGGATACATATCTAAATGTTTGAAATATATCTTACTACATAGATATTGCAAGTCATTAGTATGATCAGCAAGTGACTTCAACTGCCTTGTAAAAGTGGTACTTAATTTACAAGCATCACTTAGATTGTGTGATGATAACATTTGCCAATAGAAGAATTGCTTGTGCCTAAGGTCTATCTCACCTGGTAGTTGCCAGTTCCAGGTATTAGGAGAACTACTTGATTGGGACTATTGTTTGATCAGTTATTACAAGTAGGGTTTTTCTTATGACAAAAACCCAAAATTAAAGTATAAATGTTTTCGTATTTCAAGCATTTCAAATGTTACATTTATATTTCAAATGAAATATAGTTCAGATGTCATCTCATTTTATCATCATTTCACTTACAGCATTCACTTTTAAGTGAGTACCAGTCTGATATGAGATGCTGAAGATGGGTGGGCTGAAGAAGGAGCAACTGGTGTTGGTGCTGCTGAGGTACTGGGAATAGCCAGCTCTGCTGCGCAGAATGGGCAGACAAGCAGCATTCTCTCGTTGGTGAGTTAATACAGCAAAGTGCTGCTGTGTATTCATCCTCTGTTCTGTCCCTCAACAAACAAGACTTTATTTTCTATTTCTTAAGAGCACTTTATAATTTTAGTTTTTATTTATTAAATACCCTAAGACTGCAGAAACAGAACTGCAGAAACCCAAGAAATTTACATTTTCATTCGTCTTCCATTTTCTTTCACCTGCTAGTAGGTGGATAATATCTAGCCTTCATCAATTGCATGTACTGAGTAATTTGTTTTACTAGGAATTAATTTGAAATAGTTCTCTTTAAACCTTTCCCAGACTACAAAATTATGTTTTCTCTTTCCCTAGATGGGAAAATTTTTCTTTGACCGTTTTTGCTGAAAAATCTTACTGCCCACCCCTATTTGCTTCCTGCTGTACAGAAAGCTCCCCAAAGTCACCTATTTTAAAAAAAAGCTTCTTATGCCGATTTTTACCCATTTCTACATTTTGAAACGTTAATATTCCTGACTATTTTGTGACATTTTTACTAAGCTATTATATATGCATCCACTTTTGAAAATATGCAGTTCCAAATTCAATGGGCAGAGAGATTACCGTTCTAAGCACCAGTGATCGTTCTACAAAGGGAAGCATTTCTGGCAGTAGGATGTTGCTGAAACGTTGGTTCTGTGATGCTCTCACATTCCTCCTGAAAACAAACAACTTCTATGTTATGGTTAATCTTACTTTATGGCAGAACAGAACGAAAGTCTGGGGATAAGGCTGAGCATCTTATTTAGTAAACTGAAATATATGGGTTGTTTGTTTCTATAGGCCAAAATAATAAAAAAAAACCACCAAAGGAATGTATTGAAATTCAATTTTGTCAGAGTTACTTGATCCAAATTTTCCGTGTGCAAACAGCATCTTTTCCCAGAAATTCCAAATGTGAGAGGCTCGGAGAGTCAGATGAGAACAGGTATGTGGGTATTTTACCAAGTGACTATTTGTCACTCAGAGTCTATGCTTAACAGGTTATAGAACTTATTAAATGCAAAATGAACAGGAGTTCTTATTTTTCAATCTAAATGCGGGAGGAGAATAAAAGTAACCTTTTTTCAGGCACTTTACCTGGTAAGGAGTGAGCCATCAAACAATGTTCTGGCCTGTTTTATTGAGCTGGGAAAATGGGTCTTTATGGCACTTACATGTTTCTTTTTCCCCAAGCCATCCAGCCTTGACCTCACCAGAGATTATATCCTTAGGGTACTTCTAGCCTCGCTAACACTCTATAATCCTCATTGTTTCACTTGTAAGTAGATCAGTATTGAAAGCTTCTTCGTATTAGTTTTTACACAAATTCAGATGTAAAGCAAATCTATTCAAAGTAGTTACTCCTTAAAACAGGACACATGAATTACCACTGTATTAAAATGGAAAGTGACTATTAAGCTAAACTTTTGCTTAGGGAAGTGGTTCTGATGCTATTCTGTTGTTCTTGTGAGCTGCTCAGTGGAGCAGGTTATCAGCTATACTTGCTATTCTACATTTATTCAGGGGCCTGGTATTCAGGCTTAGGCAAATGCAGATGTGTAGAGCTGCTTCCCTATGAATGAGTGAATAAACAGTTTGCTTCTAAAATTAAAACTCCAGGAAATGTATGTAAATAGTGCTATTTAGATGTAGTCGTCACTAATATAAATATATTGCAAACAGTGCTGAACTACAGTCATAGGATATACAAATATATTTCTAGTTCCTTTTTACCTGTTAATGTAGATATTTTTGCACAAGATCATTTTTCCGAAAAACTGATTTTTTTGAAATTAAATACCCATTTTTGTAGTTACATCAATTAAAAATGCATCCAGATGTCAAAAAAGATATTATCAAATAAATGTAAATGCTTTAGTTTTTTGTCATTTAACCAGTTGTATGGTATTTTAGTCCTATGGTACTTCTTATGTATTCATGTCCTGTCCTGTGCATTCTGTGTCCTGCAAAGAATATTTAACAAAATGCAATGACAGTTTTCTTGTGATATCTTGGAATCTTAAGCTACAGATCTGACTTTTTTTTAATTCAAAAACCAGTTGGAGAAATTAAAATGTTAATGCTATAATTTGAATGTCAACTTTACAATAGATTTGGAATTTTCTAGAGCACTATTGAAATTATAGCCAAAGCAAAATGATAGCAAAAATATATAAATAAATACAATAAAACCATTTAATCTATTTCTGAAGATGCTGGTGAATGCAGGAAGTTCCCAGCACTACTGCAGTTCAAACAGCAGTCAGCTGAATGAATCAGGTGCATGTAAAAAAGGAACAATCCCCCAAAAGAGAGAGAAAATTGTGATTAGAAAGCCTTTTTGTTCTCTTGAAAACAGAGTACTCACAGCACAGTTAAATTAAGGCATCATTAGCCTCTGCATGTGCTTTAGTGACTGCAGCAGCCATGAGTGCTGCTGGGAGTGTTTTGATGTTTGTGGCCTATCTCTCCTGTTTAAATGGGCTCAGGATTTAGCCCTGCGGCAGTGGTGTATCAGGTTAGATTTTAAACCCTGGGTTGCTGTCATCCGGGTAACCTCCTACATGAATTCATTATTTTCACTAAAGTACAGACACTGAAGCAAAGGTCTCCCTGCAAGGGCAAAAGCAGATTTACTACTAATTGAAATGGACTACTAATTCTATGTTCACCCTCATAAAACTCCTGCAGTGCAGCAGGGAACAGAAATTAAAGAAACATTTGGAAGGTCAGCAGCACGGGAATATTATGTAAAGAACAAAGACTGTGGATTTCAAAGGGTGAAGTGCAGAAATGTAAAATGGGTATCTAGTATCAACTCATCTAATACAACTTTTAATGTACAGTGTTGCATATGGAGGAAAAGGTCCCCTGCCAAGCAGAGCAAAAATAATCCATTAGCGTGTATAAAAATATCCCTACTGGCAAAAGATGCCAGTTTTTTAATGATTAAATTTGATTTTCTAGACTTGCAGAAAAAAAGAAGGAATAGAAAAATTGTGAAGATATTTCTCTGACCTGAGAAATCTCTCTCTCCTGTGCTTTGCCCTATTGAAAGAGCTACCTGCAACTTTGGAGTGATTCTCTGTCCAGAGACAGTGCCAGACACAGACATGACAACTATATTTTAGTTGTCATGGCCAAAATTTGGAGAAAAAAATTGAAAGGCCCAACTCTATAAGTTGTTAATCAAGTCTATGTATTGGCCCACTCACACATAGGCTCAAGGATTCCATATTAAAAATTACCCCTTCTAGGCTAATAGTTCAAAACCCTGCTGGAACAAATCCTTTTCAAAGGATTTTGCTCCAGTTAGAAGTATGTCCACATTGCAATCATAGTGAACATACCCTCTTCAGCAGATTAAAATTACCATACACTAAAGTAGGATGAGTATGCTGCTGTTAGAGCCTAAGTGAGCTAGTTTAAAGCTAAGTATTACAATTATACATTATATTTAAAGCAGCTCTTTATGTATTTCATTCTAATCACTTGTGTAGCTGTAGTGCAGAAATAACCCATGGTTTTAAGTATTTTGTATTTCTGCTTTGAGTTCATATCTTTGCATTAAATAATTTCTCTTAATTTTCCACAGCATATTTTGAATTAGGACAATCTGGAAAATAACTTTTCCCTGGAAACAATTTCATTCAATTAATTCTTTGTTTTTTGTCTTCTTGGTCACCAGGGAAAGACATGATTGCACCACTACAACCTGAAGTAATGTTGCTTTGAAAAAAAACCCCAAAATTAGAGAGCAACAGATGTTTTGAAATAATGTTCAGAGAAATTTTAATCAAAATGACACTTTCTCTCCAACCAACTGCAGTTGGAATGTGGTTTTCCATTTTTAATGCATTATTACTTAGTTCCTATTCAAATAATAAAGACAGTTATTGCAGTCAGAAGAGCTGTAATGAGTTACCTAAAGAAATAAATCAGACAGTAAGGGACTGCGTTTTTAATTAATAATTAATATTCATCACAAACCAAAATGAAAATATCTTGAAATGCCTAGAAGTGCATGGCTCTGATTATTAATAATCACATGGCATGACAGTAATCTCTGCAAGGAGCTTCAGGATCATCCTCATGGAACATGCTTCATTTCACAATAGGTAGGGATTAATTTGGAAAATCAGTCGTATAAGGAATTATTACAGAAAGAGACCAACAATGTAAACTCTTACACTCCATAAACTATAAATTTGGTAGGTGCTTACGTGTAACATGGCTGGGAAACCAAGGTGGAATATTGGTGGTATATTCAGAGGAGTAACGTTGTAGGACAGAGAAATTGTATTTCCCCTCAATATAACTGTGATAATAGCTCACGCAGATATTGCCATTGGTTTCTAAACACTTCATCACCAGAAGATAATGGAAAATAAGGGGTTTATAGAAGAGCCCTAAACATGATTAAGAGATTGGAGAAATTAATTTGTGAAGAAAGATAAAGCACTGAATATATATTTATAGCTTCACTAAAGACAATGAGAGGGATCATAATAACTATCTGCAAATATTTGAAGGGAATAACCACTAAGAATAGAGAACACTTAATTGACCATACAAAGGGGATTGAGTAGGAGAAATATAATGAAACTAAGACAGGGTTAGCCTAGATAATCAGGAGAAAAACTCTGGACAATGACAGCCGGTGGAAACAGAATAATGCTTCAGTTTTACATGCTTTGCTGTATACTGTAGCAATATCCCTTTCAGTACTGCCAACCTTTTGACTGTTAGAAAAGGAGTCAGCTCATGAGTGTTAAATACAAAATGCTTCTAAGTACTTTGCTAACTTTATATGACAAGAGCACTGAAAAGCTTCTCCCTGTTTTCTTCCTTGGCAAATGGATGAATGTTGGTGTTTCCATTAAAATGGGCATTTGTCTCACATCTACATATCATGGGTTCTTAGCTAGACAAAAAAATGTTGCTGGCAACATGCATGCAAAAACTTATTTTGGGAAACTCTTGTAAAAATAATATTCTACCACAGACATGTGACACTGAGCAGATAGGATTCATTTTATATGTTGACAACACATTTGGCAGTAAAACATCATAAATGACTGTTCAGTGTTATGGAATTGCAGTGTGGGAGTGTTGAGGTTCATGGTATCTGTCTGGATTTCACTGGAACATCATAAAGAGTGGTTTAAAACTTTAAAATGTCATAAAGTTTAAAGGTTTAGCACTTATCAGTGCTACAGGGAGCTTGTGTGTTCTTTCCATGAATTTGTTGAAATTACATAAGGAAGTTAAACATACATTTTAAAAAGAAAGAGCACCGGAAAGAGGCTGCCAGCAGTGCAGAGTGAAATGGGAGGATCAGTTTGAGAACACTGAAAAAGATGGAACAGGCAAAGGAGAGGTCTTCCTCTGAGAGAACTGAGAAGGATCTTACAGTATTTCTTTCAGTTTTGCTTTACCAAATGTCTACAGTAGACTGAGATAAGTTTACTTACTACAAAGTCCCCTCTAACTTCTCGCATTGATGTAATACCACTAAATAGTAAAACACCTTCCTATATAGCACGAATTTTAGTTTAAAACAAACATGAAGACTATATTGCATGCTGAAAAAATATCCACAGTATGCACAACACTGGAAATTTCTTTACCCTTTGCAATTCCTGAGAAGAACTGAACTACGAACAGGATATACCACAAACAATTATTTGCTTGAGTTTGAAAGTGAATGTTGATTGTGTCTGAAATGTTTTGGTCTTGACTTCTGAGAATATCAAAATGTTTTAAGCAGAGACCAGTACTGACATCTCCTGTCTTCTCCCAAGTTACTTGCTTGCTTTCCCTGTGTCCCTTGCAGTCTTCTAGCACTTGGAACAGGAAATATCATCCTCAGGATGTTTTCAAGGCAGTAAGCCTGGCTCTGCTGAGCTTCTACACTCTGGAAAGATTACTCATGTGCTGTTTGATTCAGGCAGATAGCACCTGATTAAAATGCCTAGACATAGGTGCCTAGTGCAATTTTAGGTGCCCCAGGTAATCTCCAGCTACTCCAGAATGGGGTGGGACTCCGGTAGAACCTGTCTTTTTATCTGCCAGCCTGTGCCTACGTCCAGGACATTCTAGAGCAGCTGCCTATGTTTAAGCACTTGACTTTGTCTTACAAGCTTCAGAAAAAGGCAGAATGTCCATAATATGCATTCCGTGTTCAGTTTAGGCAGCTCAGGGTGATTTGGGAATTTAGTTTAGACTTTAGCATCTAAATTCCACCTTAAGTCCTAATTTAATGTCTAGAGTACTTATTTTGAGTCTCTTCTCATAGCACGTGAGGGACATTTCTTCTGTAAATTAGTAGGAAAGTTTGACTGTTTGTATCCAGGACTCTCATAGTTTTAATTTGCCTCTATGTGGGGGGAAAGAACTATAACAAACTGAAGAAAAAGTTTTTTCTCTCTATTGAAAGGATTTAATTCAAATTTTCTAAAAGACTGTATTGTTGCTATGATGTTTTCCAAAACAATTTGCTGTCAAAGCTAACATGGACTTCTTATTTTAAGACAATATAGAGGAACAGGGTATCTATTTACAAATGTACATCACGCATGCATGCATTTATATATGCTAAAAATATATATAATACTAATAGTGTTTCCTATCATCTCTTAACATTGGCAAGAGAAAACTGTATTTATCATTTTTAGAGAAATAATTATAGGTCAGAAACCACCTACCTGCGAACCAATCTGATCAAATCACTATATCCTAGCATGGAAGGTGGTTTTTTTAGATAGGCCTCCAGCGCAAGACATGTTAGTTCTGAAGAAGTTTTTATTTCTTAGCCACTGAGTTAGTAAAATGCACAATATTTGAAATTCATTTCTGCCCCTTCTGTTTGCATTGCCTCACAACTGAATTTGCTTGTCTCGACAAGGAATTTGCAAATGTTGTACCTTTTTTTAATCGATATTTCTTGCACAGCTTTGGAGAACATAGTTATAGGAGCATTTAATTGATAATAAAAATGTGCATAGGTTTCAACTTGCTATTCAACTTGACTATTCCTTGAATCTGAGACCACCCATTTGATTCCCTCCACTGATATCTGAATGATTGTCAGTAAAGCAATGTTATCTGTACTTCTTAGTTTAGATCTCTCAAGCACCTCTAACACTGGAGAAAATGATACATTGTTTGATCTGGAATCTTGGCTTTGAATTTCTGGGATAGCACTGAACTGGTTTGAAACTCAATTATCTTTGTCAGTATGCAGAACATGCTATATTGGGTAAGCAGCTAATCAGAAATGGTTAATATAAAATGTGTAGTTCCCTAGAGCTTTATTCACATCTTTTTATTTTTATATTTATATGATCCTCTTTGGCAGGGCCATTAACAGATGTTGGTTTTATTATTGTATCTTTGCTGATAATACTGAGATTTATTTTCCAGTTCTTATATATCAAAATGAAATGATGACTTAACATGTATCTTACTACAAGCTGTTTCTGGTAGTATGAAATGCCTATGTCTCCTTTACTGGCTAAGCATCATAAGCAGGATTTCAATTTGGTTCAGATAGTGAAAAAAAAAAAGATTTTTGTTGTGATTTTGGTTATCAGTTAAGAAACGGGTATGGATTGGTCTTTTCTCCTGCCTTTCTCATCTAAAACCACTGCTACAGAGACTTTATTTTTTTGGATGGAGGGACTTTAATCTTCATTACATTTGAACTTTGCACCTTATTTTTAGATACGGGTGTTAGCACAGTTCTCATAGTTCTGTAGGACAATACTGAAATTTTTACCAAGTGGCTAAATGAATACGCAGTGCTTTTCTTTTTAAATCACTAGCAGAATCAAGCATGACCCCAAGTAGCCTAGGGATGTGGTCAAAGGATCTGAAAAATTCCATTTTGCACTGGAATTAGAGAAATCAGTTTGAGCATTTCTTTGTGGTGCTGTGCAAATGGTTATCTAGCTATTGAGAATTAATGCATGATTATATTTAGCCTTATAGCCTGTTACCTGCTTTCTACATGTGCTCTGGGAGTCAGCTCGAACCTGAGTCCTAGTTCCAATCTCTTCCTCACTCCTATTCCAACAGCTTCTCAAAAGTTCTCATAAGTAGGGAAGTTCAAATTTGAATCAAATCTAATTTCACTGCTTGGGTTCTTTTCTAACAAAATGCAAAATTGATTAAATGATATTTGGATATTTGTACAGTACCCTGAATTATAGCCATGCTGAAATCAGTGAAAATCAGGGGAGATAATTTTGCCCTTTATATTTGTACATTTAACCTTCATGGATATTTCTGGGAATAAATGTTTAATCCACCCAGCATATAAATACT
This sequence comes from Dromaius novaehollandiae, assembly GCF_036370855.1. Lineage (NCBI taxonomy): Eukaryota > Metazoa > Chordata > Aves > Casuariiformes > Dromaiidae > Dromaius > Dromaius novaehollandiae. Next base: position 50,801,350 of record NC_088132.1, on the reverse strand, counting down.
AGATTTTTGATGCAGAATTTATAGGTAGGAATGTTACTAGAAGTACCTCCAGATCATTTAAAATTATTTAATCCTTTTTCAGTTAATTTCCATATGCCTTGTAATCCCAAAGCTAGCTAATTAAATGTTAGTTTATGTGAACTATGAGATAGTCAATATAACATTGGCAGGATCAAAGTAAACCTGATAAAAGATAGGTGGTCATGATCAAGAGGAAGCTACTCCATCCGTTGCTTCTTCCTGGCATCACTGTGAACCATCCAAACCTAAGCTCAAGTGATTTGATAATCACTAGGAAACCATAAAACAGAATAGAAAGCTTTGTGATCTTAGCTGTTATTATAAGAATCAGCGCAACTATTTCAAAATACAGACAGGATAAAACAGAGGTAATACTATGAAATGCTGTCACTACAGTCTCCCCATGGATGATTTCTACAGTCAGTCAATCTTTCTGTTGCCCTGTACTATGTCTTCTAATTTCTGCTTCTTAAATTTCTTCAGCATCAGTGAGGTGTGGCTGCAGCTCTCTCTCTCCTAACTTTGGTCCCTGCCATTTTTTAACCTTGCTTCTCTGTGGAGTCATTGTGTCTTGGAGTGTGAATGCTGCGGCCAGTATTTCCTTTTAAATAATGCAGTGTGTTTTGTATTTTTTTAAATTGCTGTGTAGCTACATTGTCACTCAGAAACCTTGTTATATATAGTTCATTTTGCATAGCCACATGTTATAAAGCTTTGATTGACAAGAAAGTTTATTTTAAATGGATCTGATGTGTCATCAGTGTAGAACAAGTCTTTTGAACGACATCTTACCAGAAAAAATATTACACCAATCACACGGAGCAAGAGTAGTAGTACTTGTTATTACTGCAAGACTACATTAGGTCAGCAATCTAAAGAGCTGCTGTCTTTAAAATGTACATGCTATCTAACACCAGCTTCACCCCAGCAGCTCAAATGTCTCTCTGGCCCTCTGATTGGTCACAGAATAGTGTAAATGTGCTTTTACTGATTCTGCAGTTTTTGAGGTAGTTTTGTCACAAGCAATTGACAAGAGTTTTAACACAGAATGGCTGTTTGAGTGAGCCACATTTCTAGTTTAGTTTATATCTATTGCAAAAAAACCTTGGAATATTCTCTTTAATAACTTGAAATTTTAATAAGGACCTAAGGAACAGCTGAAAAGTGAGCGAACTTGTATTTAAATTAGGGCTTTGAGAGCCTGGAGATTCTAACTTGGTGAACTCTAATTAAATCCCACAAGGCCACCAGGTCTGCCTGCCTTGCTCTTGATGGTGAAAGTAAGGTCTTCAAAAAGAATCTTTTGGCAGTATACAAGTGGGAGGAAAAAAATCCTTCAACCTTTCACTATAGCATTTTCTAAAGCAAGAATTCCTGAAGGAGTACCAGGACAGAGGAACAATAGATAGACATGAAACTGCAAAAAGCTGAGAAATACCTTTTGAGTATTAGTGTAGCAGTCTTTCTGAAAGTCAGTTTTGTTATGTTTTTTAAGAGGCTGTTGTTCATACAAATTGTAGTGGACCTAAGGCTTTAGAAGGTGCAATGGTAGACATTTTTGTTATTGTTGCTGCGGCACTATTTTTAGCTCAGATGTGGAGACAGTAACCTTGGCTGAGAGTCTGAAATTCTGCTGCATTCAGTAGAATTTTTTTGGCATGTTAATCAATTACTGGCATTTAAATGAGTGCATAGTCAGAGCACACAGAAAGGACAAAGGGTAACTAGGGGAACTAGGCAACTTCTTCAGGCTCCTTCCAGCCCAACTTTTTACTATAGCTAGAGGTTTTGCTGGAAGCTGTAAAGATCTAAATGTTTTGATTTTTATATTGTATACTTACCTAAATGGCAATTTATGTAACAATTAGGTGAAAAGAATTGATAGCTTCCTTCTTCAGCAAAAGATAACAATAGCGACAAGTGATTTAAATCCATTTCAGATTTTTATTCATTTTCCATTCTTGTTCTAGCGAAATAACAATGTCAGAATGAGAGCCATTTTTATCTTGACAGCCATAAAATTGTATGACAACAATAGCTTTGTCCGTTCAAATGTAAAACAAAACACAAGCATTTAAAATATACATACATATATATATATATAGGATATATATATATCTTTTATATATATATATATATCTAAGATATATATATATATATATATCCATTTGGAAAATTTACCATTCCTTCCAGAGAATATAACTTTTCACAAAATATGACAGAAACTTCTGTTAAAATAACATAGCTATATATGTCTCTTTCACTGAAACATCTCTATTGTGGTAAAATCAGTTCTTCATATAGATGAAGAAAATTTTCTTGTTTTTAAGAAAATACCCCCAAAACTGAGAAAAATTCTGTGATATATGTTTTACAAAAATCATGATTTACTTAGCTATCTGTAAAAGTCTGCTGCCAAATTGTTCTTGGACGTTTATTTATCATTTTTCTTCCAGAGATACCCACCAGAATTTTTGCCCTCCTCACTATGCTCATATAAAGCTTGATGTCGTGACAGCCATATGAAAGGCTGATAGTGACTTTTTCCCAAACTCTATAACCATCCTTTCTCTGCATCTTTGCCTCTCAAAGCACTAAACAAATTCACCAGTCAATAATTATTTCTATTCTCTGATGTAAAGACCCAGATTTTGACACTGATTATGTGCATCTTTTCCTGTGGAAAGTTTCAGAACAGATTTTTGTGGAACAGATCTAATAAAAAGACAGATACAATTGGTCTCACTGAAGTTCTTTTTTAGGTACTTCCATAGCATGAGGAATAACAGACATATCAACCTTCTCCTGGAATTAATTCCTTTCAATAAGATTATATGAATTGTTTTATAGAGACTTCACCACAATTCTGTGGGATCATAGCTAAGCTCCAACAAGTTAAGGCAGTCCTTAATTTACTGTATAAAGAATACCATTGATAATAAAAAAGGCATTCTCACTTCAAAGAGGTCTGCTTTGGTCTGCTACCAGTGAAAAAAATAAGACATGGGATATTTATAATATGGTTTATTGCATGAAAAATATAGGATGTTTTATTTGTTACTCTATAATGACATTCTGATGTGTTGAGTTGTGCGTAAATGAACCAACTTACAAACTGTTTTCTTAGTTACTTGAGTCTTGTGTAATATGTAAGCTGTTTTTCAATAATTGCCTGAAATAATACAGCAAAATAATACAGAATACAGCAAAATAAATAAGCCAACCAATATCAAAAATGAATTAATTTTAAATAGAGCCTATAAAAATCTGTTCTTTCTTAAACAGTGTAATTCCAGAGCATTTAATTAAGGTGATGGAATTACACCAGGATAAAAGAGAATTAAGTTAAAATCTCCCACTGCATTTCAAAGAAAGGTGTTGATTTTGGTATTGCTAGTGTACCAGCTAACTGATTTTCTTCCAAGATACACATCCTCTTTGTGGTTTAGGTCTGTTACATTTCAGAGAACTTCATTCATTTGTATAACCTCACATAATGTATAAATATAAATACATTTTATGGAAGATGATGTGTTCCTCCATCTTGTACAAAATATATCGGAAAATACTCAAAAGCTTTATATTGTATCTTTGTAGCTCCTGTCAACTGTGTGCATCAAAAGAAGATTAAAGTGCAGTATGTGTCATTTAGCTTACTTATAAATCTAGACGGACTCATCCTTGATGTTTTTCTTAATACGCCTCTGACCTGAAAGAGGTATTGAACTATTATATACTATCTTTGTTCCTGAGTATGAGATGCAAAAGTATTGTTTTTTCCTCTTTTGAACTTTTCTTTTTAATGAAAGTGTTGCAAAGGCTTTCATGGTTTGATTCTGAAGTGGCAGTACCCATTCCCTGGATATAAAAGTAACAGGTATGAAATATGAAGGTACCTTTAAGTTGTTCTCTGATCAAAGCTCTGCACACTGATCAAATGCATTAGGAAGAAAGATCCATTTTTAAGAACGTTAGTATGTTTAGCTTGAACTAACTCTGATCTAGGGCTTGTGAGCTACAAACTAGGTAAACTGTTTTTATAGAACTCTTACTTCCTTTGGTTCTTCTGTGTCTGTGAAAAATATAAAGGATGGCTAGAAACTAGAGACTGCTTGTCACACTCCAAAAATGGAAAATATATATTACTTCTCTTAAGGTTACAAATTCTACCTTATATATTGTAAATTAATTTATTTTTGCAAGCAGCAATTAAAAGAACTAAGAATAATCCTTGCATAGCTTATCCTAAAAAAATGTAAAAGCTAAAATGATGTGAAAATTGTTAACACTAAATTCCATTTATACTTTTTTTTTTCAGCAGAGAACTCTTATTAAGTGGCATTTCTCAGTGGGATAGCGCGAAACAGGCTCTTTTTCTTCTGCCCTGGTTACCTGTTGGTATTGATTTGTAAAGCCCTAAATGGCTCAATACCTTTCTAAGGTCTTTCTAAGGTCTAAGAGAGCTTCACAGCTGTGCCCAGGTGCAGTGCTTACAGTAGAGTCCCCATCATTTTAAAGGAAAAGGAGCAGAGCAGTGTGCTAGAGCAGTCTCTCTGCGGGGCCAGATTTGGAAATGCTCCCCATGTTTGTTCTGAAACAATGTGGTGCGTGGCTGGCGTTCAGGGCACACTGTATGCAGGATCTATCAATGTCCCTGGAAAGGGAAGGAAGAAATAAGGGACGTTTGATTATGATGATCTGTTGGATCTCTTTTTGCACTGAGATTTGTTGGCAGGCTTTGCTACTAATTTGATCTCATTTGTTTTGGTAATTTGATCATTTGTTTTTGTAATTCATGTAAAAGTCACTAGATAGATGCTGCCTTAGAACATATTTATACATTTAAAAAATAACAGTGAGTCTTTCATAGATATTGCTAAATACCACTGAAATTGATAGAATTTTATTTCTAGTGGATGATTTTAAACATCTGTAGGAAATGTTTTAGAAGATTTGATGACATAATATCATAATCATTATTGTCTTATGTTTTCTATTAGACTCATATTTCTGTGTCTTTCAAATAAAGACACTAAAATATTGACATTTCTTTTTCTGCCTTGCTAGATAGAAAGTTCTCTGAGAGATGTGATTGTCTGGTTGGAGATGGACATTAAAATCTAGTGTTCTCAAAAGGCTGTGGCTAGTTTTATGAACTATTTCTTTGTTTGATTATGTTGTTGCCTGTTGGAAACTTGTGGTTCTGTCTCAACTGTTATTTTAACTGAATTTTAAATGTACCCACCAAGACATTCCAGTAAAAATAAGAATGGGGTAGACTAACATTATTCTGTTGAGGATCTTTATTCCATAATATCTTCAAATTGCCTACAGTGCAAGATACTGAAGGTTAATGGTCAAGTTTAAATATTAGCATTGTGTAGTGTGAGAGCATGTGTGTGGCAAAAAATGAAAGACTACATAAAATCTTTTATTTCTTCTTCTCTTCTCTTACAAAGTCCTGCTCAAGGTGTGAGTGCCATCTTCCTTAAGCTGTTGTTTAAGAAGGAGATTTGGTAGTCCTATTCTATATTACAGAAAGGAAACAATTTGCAAACAGGGAAAAGCCTTTCAGCATAACATGTTCATTTATTTAAGTCTCCCTGCACGTTTCAGATATCTGGCTATGTATAGTCAGAGCTCTGTGACTGTGGCTTGGGAGCCAGTGTGACCACTTTCACTCTAACTCACTCTAATGCTGTGCTTTTGCACTGTAGGGGAAACAGCTGATCTCTTTGGAGAAGAGCTGTCCAACAAGGAAGCAGTCCAGATGTGTTGGAGTTACTTAGATTTCAACACAATTGTAATATTTTTACCTGCCTCCCACAAGTATTGGATCACCTTGATGAAATTCATCATAGTCAGATCTACAGACTATTTCCTACATGTTCAGTTATTAGGCACAGCTATTTTCTTCAGCTTGGCAGAATATGTTAATTTTACTCACTCATAATGAGACATGCGTAAGGACTTGTCACTCAAAGTATGGGTCTACAGAGGATTCTCCCTTCAGAGAACTTTGGTTGCAAGGGAAAATTCCCTTTGTGGCTGATAATAGTGATTCTTTTTCACAGTAATGGATGGGGAAGGGGTAAAAAACCTGATATTCAGGATATCCCAATACACTGCAGTACAAATTAAATGTATCAAAAATGTATGGGTTCAGGATGTGTTTAAATAGGCAGTACCAAAGACATGAGCGCACCATTATGTCTTGCAGCTGAAAGCGGTGTAAGAGTGAAAGAATCCTAAATCATGGGATTTCATAGAAAATTCTTGCTCCTGCATGCCCCACATCCTGACTTTCATTTCCCACTAATTCATCCACACATTTGGTTAAGTAACTAAAAATGTATTCTGAATATTTTTATAACAATATTTTTCTGTTTAAAAGAAAAGACACTGCCAGACACCACCATCTGTTGTGTAGACCTACAGAATATGCATCTGATGTCTGTGAGTTGCTGTCTTTTATATCCTCTTATATAATTAGAGATTTCAGCCCTTAGTGATGCCTCCTTCTCCACCTAAAGAAGACCAAGTGTAAGTTTACCCAAAGTGTATTAATCATTTTCCTGCTACTCACTGATAAGAGCAGTGCTCTGTACGGTTAAAAGCCATTAAACATGTCTATTCAGAGGATGTTAAAAATCCTCTGCTGAGCACTTGGCTAAAATCCAAAATTATTACCATAATACCTTCTGAAATGAGACAGAAAACATAATGTATTACAATTGATAAGTGCATCATTTCTACTGTAGATTTATTTTATTTTGGAGATATATTTAAATGTTTTATTTATTTTTCAACCACCACAGATATACTTTTGGCTAACAATATTATATGTATCAAAAGAAATATGTATAATGCAAAAATATTTTATATTTAGATCAACAGAGCAATTACATTTTAAAAGGTTTAGAAGCTGCTCTATTGACTCAGTTTAATTATAGCTCTGTGACTGGACTACATTAATTGGACACAATCTAATGGGAAAATATTTCTACATTTTCATAAATGACTATGGATTTTAGGCATTCCAACTCCCCTCTTCCCTGGCATTACCCCTGCCCCCCTCCACATGTCATGGGGTTCCTTGAGTCATAATTACAACTGACTGTGGGAGCATGTGTGCTTACACTGGCTAATCCAAAATGTATGCTGCCTTAAAAAAAATCTTAAAATTATTCATTCAGTATTTTGACAAAAAAAATTATTCTTAAGAAAAATACATTTTGCGCTCACATGTGCTTTGTAGGTTTTCAACAAACTTACAATTGACTTTTTATATCCAAAATATCTTTAGTGGAAATCACAATAAAGAGTTTTTTTTTTTTTTTTAATTTCCTACAAAAACCCTGGCATTTTCAACTAGTTTTATTCAAACTGTAGCTATCTAATTTCAAATACATAAGGCAGGTCAAAGCATGAGATCAAGTACGCCAAGTCTTCCCGATCCGGCCAAGTGCCTTAATTGCTGTGCTAAAGTAGCGGCCTCTTCTCTTTTGGACTAATGACTATTGCTTTCTGAATGCACAATTGCCCAGATTCAGTAGCAAGTATCTAAAACAATTTTACTCAGAATAAAGTCAAAGTCAGATCGTTAGAACTGCAATTTGACATGCGATAGTATTTCAAGACATGTTATGCTACGAATGTTGTAGGATGTAGCTCTCTTGCTTCTGAGGGTGCATCCTGATCTCTAGGTTCAACACTCTGCATGCTGCAACGTGCTGGTAAACCCTCTCTAAAAATGTAGTGCTTCCATTCCTACCTGCCATAGCCATACCACACCTGGAGCTGTGTGACTGCTAAGCATCTGGATGCCTACTGTTTCAGAGGCTAACTTCCGCTCTTGGTTATAGGCTTAGATGCCTACGTCTCTTATCTGAGATACCTGTTGCATCTTAAATATAGGTAGGGCAACTCTTTTCAGTCCAGAATGGAAGTACAAATTATTTCTAGGTAACTCTTGGGCTAGCTTTAATTTGAAAGATGGTGGTTGAAATGACTTCCCTGAGAATTTAGTTCCTAACTTCTGCTAAATCGGGAACTTGGAAGAATATCGGTGATCTGAATCTCCCCCAAACTTATTTTAAATGGCTGTTGTCTCCCAGAAGGCAACAAAAAATGACTTTTATTTTAACCACAGTTCTTGTTTTTTGCATACTTACCATTATAAATGTTATCACTACTGATTCTCCTGTGTTTGGAATACAAGCATTTCAGGACAATATTTATTTGTTCAGAAAATTATGCTTTATTAATTAAAATATTATGAATGTGTTAGTGATTTTAGATTTTGTTAAAGCTCATTTTTATTAAAATGATATTTTGGGGCCAAATATGATCTGACAGCATGCTTTAAAATAATCTTAAATCTTACAAGTGTACATCTCTCATGGAAATTTCTGGAATCAAACTGAAATAATTCTCTTGGATAAGGTAGATCTGTTCAGCACTTAATTGCCCTTGAGATTATATTTGCTGAACTTCAAAGGTTTGAACTAATGGTGTTCCTTTACTTAATGCATCCTTTCTTTTGCTCAAGTCTAAAATTCCTACTGATATTAGGATCGAAAGGCCTAAATGTAGTTGGCAAAAGAAGATATTTGTAAAACATACCATCTGTATTGATTCTAGCTAAAAAAGTCATATGTTATTTCCCTATTGGTTACATTTTGACCTTTGTTAAGCTGTCATATAAATTACATTTGTCTTTATAATACCACCGCTAACCACAATGCAGATTTTGTGGTTGGATAATTGTGTTATATATTGGTCTACATCTGAATTAACTCTCACCTTGGGACAGATAAACCCTGTAATATCCAAGTTTGGTTAAATTCTGATTCTTCATTTCAAAGTTCTGATTATATAAAAGTAAATCAGATATTTCTGAATGAACACAGGACTTCTGATTGGTATTTTAAGTAGCTTTCTTAGGTCTGCCTTCAGACTTATGGGTAATAGATGTTTTGATTAAGACTGACACCTATAGTAAAAAAGACTTGCGCTGAAAGCTTGAATGGTGATTATCGCTAACTTATCTTCTAGGAAGATCCTCTCCTACTCAAGGGTTACAGAAATAAGAAATTGCACAATGGCCAGATGTCACATTAGCATATGCAAATTCATCCTACTCATGCAAAGCTATTCACCATAAGTGTGACTAGCTGCAGCAGACTTGCTAAGACTGTCAAAAACAACCACTGTTGATGGTGTTGGAACAGGAGTAAATGGTTAAAAGGAAAACAGAGACACAAGAAATCCCAGGTCTTTAATGATGAAGTACACCCCTCACTTGGGAAAATTTTGATCCACAGTTTCTGAGTGCTGATCCCATAAACTAAGTGATGTGTACAAGGACCAGTATAGAAGATGATATAAACTGGAACTGTGGTACTTCAGTTTGGTCATGTGACCTAGCATTAATTGGCAACTCATTAGAGCTTTTATATCGCATTCTTCTATGTAACACTTATTTTCAAGTCATCATCTTTTCCTTTCCCTGTGTAATCTGAAGTGGCTTCCTGATAATAGTATTAACCTTACTCTCACACCAGAGTTCTATGCCTCTGAGTTTCCACAGCGTACAACATGAGGGAATGGAGATGCAATTCAGTCCTTTCTACTATCAGTCTCTCTGCTTGTCCACTTTTCTGAAGATAGTCAAGCTATATAAGGTGAGTCTGACTACTTGCAACCTTTTTTCTGCAGAAAAGAGCACCTCTCTCCTTTTGTTGCCTGTCTATCATTTGCCAAACTCTCGTATGAGAAGAGTAGCAGTCAGTCACTGCAATCTGTATTTTGAATGTTTACAATTAGATGGGGAAACTAAAATTTCACAGCCAAATAATTAAATACCATGTTAATGAATTCTGTTAGTCATATTACACTGAATCATATTAAAGTGCTTAACCATGTGTTTGAAGGAAAGAAATATTTAAAGTGGGCTCTGAAAATATTCTGAATACTAATTAAGCTGTTTAGAACTCCTGCTTCAGTGGTAGTTTGAAGATATTAAAAATTAATGCTAATGTTAAATCCTATCCTATTTGTCAATTAGGGGGAAATCTCCAAAGTGGGAAATCCATATATTTATTCCACAAGTCTCTGCTGAATTTAGGATGCTATTGCTCTGAATTACATATGTATCCTGGGGTCTTCAGGCTACATAGTGTCCAGTTCCTCTTTCTGAATACCCGAGAGCAATCTAACCAGCAACCTTCCCTGAAGCAGGTGTTGGCCAGGTTTGTGCAGATGGCCTCTCTTTGACACTGGACATTCTCATAATTGGGGAAACCTGGCTTTCATGATGGTATCTACACTTGAAGTGACGAGAGAATCATACCTTGTCTAGAGAATCATACCTTGTCTTTGTGTAAAACCTTTTTTTTTCTTTTTTTAATTGCAGACTAACACTTTTTTCATCCTCTGTTTCCCTGTCAGTGGTGAAATAATAGTGGTACAATACATTGCAATGTAAGTGAAAATAGACCAAAGACTTTTCTTTCTCTTTTCGATCTGTCTTTTCCTGAATATTGACTTCGCAAACAGGACAAGGAAATTATGTACAGCTGTCCTGATCTTGTAAAAAGATCCATGTGGCATATGCATAGAAACAGCTCTACAGACAGCATGGAAGCCACAAGACACAGGAGCTTGTGAAATTCTGTATCGGTACATGTGTATCAAGGTATTCTATGTAAGAAATACATTTTATACTGGGTTAAAGGAAATGCTATTTAAACAGAAGCTGAAACAAAGGTAATACATAGTTTCTATGGTCAGACTATTATATCTGATCTTTTAAAAATGTCAGTGGCGATATTTTCTTGTGATAAAGTCACAAAACTGACCTGAATATTCTTTAGCACCTTGCCTCTTGTACCTTAGGGTAACTTTTCACACATCAGAAGCTTCCAACAAGACAAAAAAGCAGAAAAATTCCTGAAAAGATTCATCTGAGTTGTCCAACAGAAAGGGCATTATTGTGTGCTCTGTTGTGTTTTGTAGGGATCAAAGTTTTTCCAAGATACTTGATTTTTTTTATTTTGCAATGGCATACAGTAGACATGATACAACTCTTCACTTTCAAGACTCCCAGAAAGATAAAAGATGCAAAGATGCTCATAAATAATCCAAACTAAAAAAAAAAAAAAAAAAAAAAAAAAAAAAAAAAAAATCTAAAGGAAAGGCTAGAATGGAATCAGTCCGGGTACTAAATCTTTTCAGCTCCATCAAGCCATTTTTTAGTATGGACTACATACTGCTGCTTTATCACAGAGATTTGCTTTCAATCTCAGCAACTGGTTATACTGATTTGATAGTATTTTGGAGAAGTATATTATCCCTTCTTGAAAATCAAGTCCTATTGGTTATGAAATTTTCTCTGATTTTACATGTAGTTGGAGTTAAGATAGTTGGAAATCCAGGCATTTTCCAGTTTCATGTGGGTTTTTTTGGTAGTTGTTTTTGTTTGTTTGTTTTTAACTAGCTCTAGTTAGAAGCTATAGAGGATGTTTTCTACTAATTGTGGTTTAATCTTCTCTGACATTACCACAAACACAGGATGAAAATATTTGTCTTTTATGTAAGCGGTTACTACAGTAATTAGAAATGGGTAAATTACTTCTCCTTCTGAAAGAAACGGAAAGGAAAAAACAGTGGAAACAGTACTTGCAAATTTTCTGTCTTCTGGCAACTGTAGAAATGCTTTGTTGCAATGCAAGTCTTAATTTTAAAATTTCGTTACTAATATATTATTAGAGTCAATGCAACTAGAATATTTTATATAAATGCAATTTTCATGAAGTAGAGAGTGCTTAAGGGTTGATAGCCAGAGGAGGTTATGTGGTCATTTTCTGCAACTTTTTTATCTTCCTTACAGATACAAGTGCCAGTATTTCACAGAATGTTTACTTCCAAATGATGCTTCTTCTGAAGAAGAATATTTAGATTTTTTTCATTCATGCCACTCCTCCTCTTTAATCAAAATATTTTAATACCTGTCTTCCATAAGAATAGTAGGACTTGGATGATGAAATAAGAGCATGCATTTTCTTTTTTAAAGGTTGAGTCTTATGTAATAAAAATATCAAAGCCTATCTTATATTTTCCTAAAACTTAAATAAGAACTAAGAAGGGGTTTCTACACACACACACACACACACACACACACACACACACACACACAAAGAAAGAAAGAAAGAAAGAAAGAAAATGGAAAACATTCTGCCATCTTTTGAATTAAATATTCTTGTTTGAGGGAATGCTTTGTATTAATGCAAATTTATTAGCAAAAATATTGTAAAGAATTTTATAAACAATACTTAATCTTAAGTATTAAGAATGAAGTGGGAAATATACCCCCTTTTATTTATTGTGGGAAACTGAAGCATGGAAACAATATCTCAAATTTTAGGAAATAGCTGCTAATTCAGCAGAATTTCTTTTTCAAAGCTGTGCATTTGCAAATTTTCAGTTCAAAATTTACATTCAAGGTTTTTGAAAATTAGTCTTCACAGACTTAAGATTTAAGTTAGAATTAGTAGGTAAATTTTGTTTTCCAAACCCCTTCATTATAATACCAGCATTATTTTTTGATGTTTTCTTTATTTGTAAATATTCACTATTGCTGAAAAGGAACATTTTGACACTTCTGAACTAAGAACATGATTTTTTTCAAAAAGCTTTTAAGAGTTTGAGCTGATTATAGCAGAAATGGTCAAAATGATAGTAAAAATGGTTAAGAGCAATCAAAGTTGTTCAGAATTACCAAGACCAGTATTCACCACAGTTAATATTTTTACTATTTCAGTTGTTTGTGGATTATAAAATTTTTAAATCTTAAATATTTTCTCATCCATTTATACATTTTGGCTTACCTTCTATCTCCTGGTTCCTATTTTCTACAACTGCTACATTAAGTTGCTCAGAGCATCATGTTCCCTGAAAATATCTCCACAAATGGACAGAAAGAATGTTCGACATATGATTTGAAAATCTGTCTGATTTGATGTATCAGCACATTGTGGATATCTCTTACTATTTTACATGCAATTAGAAAACTTTTTTCTTGTATTACATTGAAGGTCATTTAGCAAGAAAAAGTTATGCCTTTTTTCCTTTCTTAATTTTTATTTGGATGAGCTCTTTATTTTTCATCAGTATCTTTAGGTTATCACATACATATTCTACCATTCTATAAATTTAACATATTGTTATGTCAAGTAAGTTTAGTTGGCATGATACTTTTTCACCAACCAGTTGAAATTACAAGAACATTTAGTTTTTTCAGACTTAGGGCATATGAAAAAGCATTTGAAGGACATTAGCATGGAAATGTTCTCAATGGACTCATGGATTAGTAATTCATTTCCTTCTGTGGTTTGATTGAAATTTGTCACTTGGATTTTAAGTCTCTTTTGTCATCTGTTAGAAAATGATTGGCTTGATCCACAGCAGGAGTTACCAAGTGAACTGGTCTCTAAGTGTGACTTTAGACATTTCTGTTCATAACTTGGATCTTCTTTACTTTTGCTCAGCTGTCACCTAACCCTGAAAGCAGTGGAGTTCTGTCCCAAGAAATTCCCAGGGTGCCTAAGCAGAGGCTCTTCTGCATGCATGCACAGGAGTAGGTGGGCACTAAGCTCCTTTCTTACTCATATAGGGATGAACGTGACCCACAGCATTTTCAGGAACTTGATTTGAGAGGTGTTTGCAGAATTTGCCTTTTGGATTAGTCTTTATACAAAAATGGAGGAAAAAGTAACCTCACCTTCCTTCATTTTTACGCAGTAGCTTCAAGATGCTCCTGCTTGAGGGGACCTGATTCATTGCCTTCCAGAGGAGTGGCTCAATGTGAGATTATAAGGTCAGGGAGCAAGAGCAAGAACCTAGTTCTTCCCATATAAGTGCCTCAAGCACAGGGCCGGGGATACTAGGCCAAAGAATAAGCCAGCACAAAACAGAGCAGTTTGAATAGAAAGGGTTCCTGTTGGCAGAGCCCTTCCGTATGCTCTGTGGCTGATGATTCAGGGAATCCTCTGAAAGGAGCACGGCAGAAAAAGTTCCCTTCCACAGAGGTTTGTGTTTAGGTCTCCCACGTGCCGGGTCATTCTAACAGCTAGTTTATAACATGGCCGCATAGTTTCATTGGCACCTGGACTGACCACCGAGTTGTATTACGGGTTGGCAATAAGGGGCTGGGAGTGGAGAGGGGAGGGTTAACATCCCATAAATTGGCTTTATTGCCACAGAAACTTGTATGTCTGTACCATTTTCTATCAATCAGCATCTTCAGGCATAGACTCACATTTCAAGTAGGCAAATCCCAGCCAGTTTTAAAACAAAGAATAGACGGATATCTGTTGATTCACAACAGCGATACTGTCAACCCATTTTGAATCCTCTATAAGCACAAAAGCCAGTACGAAATTTTGAGCTTTTTCACTGTCCTGTATATTAAGCAGCTTGAAGATAGTTTAGACATTTAGTGGGCTTCAGTCTCATACAGTGAGATTTAACTTGCTAATATGGCAGATAGCTACCCATACTGTTTTGTCTCACGGGATCCTCAGGATCCTCCCCCATATATGGGGAAGGGAGAGAGGAAAATTGGAAAGAATCAGTGGTAACAGACCATTGGGATTGCTCAGTTTTGTGGGAAACTCAATGCCCACTGTCCTTTTTTTATATAAATTCTAGTAGTTCAGGTATAGCACCATGGTAATGTAACCCTGCCTTAGATGTGCAAGTAGGTTTGATGCTTGCTGAAGCCGCTGTTTGCCCACATCGGCAAAGGCAGATACATAACAAAGTCACGCTCCTAAATGAAAGCTCGGGAGCTGTGGCTGGGCATCCTAAAAAAAAAGTCTCACCAAGAGGTGAGTATTTGTGTGCTAACAGTTATAAGAATGGTACGTTTCCAAACTGGTGAGAAATTTCTGATTCCAAGCTGGGGAGTGGTGTTATCTTGCCTTCTTGAAAAGAACTTGAATTGAAAAACATAGCTTTAAAATATTATATCTCAACACTTCAAACCTGAAAGTAGTAAGAGCAGAGGGTTCAGTTTCATAGAAACACCTATGGGTGTGGAGTTTAAGTTAAGTTACTGACTGCATTTGGCTCTCAGGCTCTTTTCTAGTTAAAAATAGAATTGTATTTTTTCTGTTTCTCTTCTAAGCATTTAAAAGCAAAAAACGTATTATAGATGTCTGAGCAGTGCCAGTAGTTCCTGCCAGAAAGTGTCATGAACAGTTTTTGTGGTGAATTAAGGTAAATGGTAGCTCAAAGCAGGTTATGGTGTTTTACACCATGGTGTTTTTTAAGCTAAACTCAGTGTTTCAATGGGAGTTGCATCTGCTTAAAACAGATGTTTAATAGCTATAGCAAATCTGTATCACGCATATTTGGCTTTTTTTCCCCTCTTTCATTTCTTTTCTCCTCTCAGTCCATCATATGCCAGTTCCCTGTACGCAATTATTCCGCATTACTTTATACACCAATATAAAGGCTTCTCACAGGAGATATAGTTGCTCTTCTATTAAAAAAATTATGCCTTTCCAGTTCTGCCTGATTGGCTAGTTAGGGTGAGTCAGGTGCTTGCTGTCGTGAAGCTCTGTGACTGCATAAGGCCAAAACTGCTATTTCATTTTGTATGAAAAAATATTTTGTGGAATCTCATTGCTTGCTGTGGAAACCACACACTTCTTGTGAACCAGTCAGGCAGGACTGTACTGTCACTTCCTCCATATGTATGTTTGTTTTCTAATGGCCAGGTGGGTCTGACAGACTGTGTTTCCATTGTGCTACAGAAAATAGACATTTTTGCAGTCATATAGTAAGGGACTATACTAGTAATACAAACTCTCATTGCTACATTTTAATTAAGAATTTAGAACATGTTTGTTGCAAAGAGCATGTTTGTTGTGAAAAGATTTTGGGCAGGACTGTTTAATTAATTGTTTAAATTAGTTAATTAATGCTAAGTATTTCCAGTTTTATTGGCAATAATAAAAATATTTGTGGTTCCATCCCAATTAAAGTGAAATTAAGTTGTAGCCTTCATTGGTGCTTTACATTTGCTTTGAGAAAGAAGTCTGGAAGGCTCAAAGGGAAAGTACTACATGATGCCTTTGCATAACATTCAGCAGAACATACAAGGTTCCAGTTAACATGTCCAGTAAAGCAGCAGCAGCAATAGTGGTTTCCATTAAAAGGCTGCTTTTTTAATGCTCGTTTTTGCATCATCTGTAGTGCTTTGGAAGAGTGTGTAAACATGCACTCAGTACTGCAAAAAACCATTACTGTAACATTAACTCTGATATCCATAAGCTCTCATAGAAATCTCCTTTGCTCTTTGTGTATTGATTTAGCCATGCATTAAAGGAGACTTTGTTCGGTTGAACAAAGGTGTTTTTCTGTGTGAAAAGAAGTGATTAAGGAACATCCTTTAATCAACAAAGATGCACAAAAATATTATCATAAACAAGGAGGATGTTATGTTACAACATTTATGATAAGCTTTCTGATGTCTGAATGAAAAACACTGACTTATATTTCAGATCTGTGCCACTGCTACAGTGGTATTTAGTAGACTGTGCTTTTTTGTAAAGTAAGCAAGTTTTTAATTCACTGCATATATCATTTAAGAATATGTTTCTTACAAGCAATAAAAATACTTAAAATGATAAAAATTGGTAGAATCTGCTTAGGTTCAGCAACATTCTTAGGTGAGTAAATAAATGAAATCAGTTTTGTAGAGATAAAACAAGCGAATATGTTTTTTTCCCCTAAACTATTCAAGTCAGGCAGTAAGATGGGAGTAACACATAAATTATTGATGTGCAATTTCTGTTCACCTACATTGCTACTTGGTAGTAGCACTTCTCTTTGACTTTAGAAGCTTTTAAAGGTTATATGTTTTAAAAGACACTATATGTGGAACTTAAGGAATGTCCAATGAACAAATACATTGTAAGCCTAAATCTGTCTTCCAAATGCTGCATAAAACTGCTAGTAAAAGATGCCATTCTAATAGGAAAAGATCAGTTGCTCTTGTAGCCTGTTGAGCAAAATGATGAAATTAACCTTTCAAAATAAGGTATATTTTAGAGGAAGAATCTGTAGGAGTAAATATTCATATTTAAACAAACATTTTAAATACAATATTTTACTGGGAATTTGCATACTGCAGCATCTGTAGAACACTTGAAATATTCTTTACAATGTTAAAAAAAACCTGTAAATTTTAAACAATAAGTTTAAAATTTGAAGCCCTCTCTCAGACCTCACTGATGTTTCTAAGGCTGCAGTGTGATATACCTAGACTAAGATACTGGCTAGCTGTTGCTGAAGGGAGCAGAGCGGATTCCTCCCACCTCCTTCGCTGCCTCTGTCGTACGCTGTTCTCGCATAGGCTCTGAACCTTGCAGTGAATTGGTTCAGGGAGTTAAATCTTACAGGAGAAATTTTCTAATCTGACAGAAGAGTATTTTCTAACCAAGTCTTACTTTATCCCCATCTTCCCCAAAGGAAGGGTCTGGCAAAGCTGCACCTCAGATGTGGTACACTACTGTGTAAATGTTTTACTCCCAGGTAATTAAAATAGCTTGGTAAAATTTCGTGAGAGCGGTTTTGCCTTTCATCTCTGTAACTGCTTCTAGAACACATGTGGGGCTGGGGGACTACTGGCTGTGCGATTTTGGTAGGCTATTCTAGCTTAGGATGTGAGTGGACTTGCTCTTTTCTTAGAACTGGGATCTGCCTATTTATTATAAAGCCAGGGGGCACACAACAATAACACGTCTTTTTCTTAAAGTCAGGAAGAACTGTAACCTTTTGTGGCCATATTTCAAGACCTATGTTTAAGGCCCTAATTCTACAAAATCTTCAGTATGTGCGTAGTCTCTGTAAAAATGAGGGGATGACTCCTGTGCTCCAAAATAACATAGGTCTGGATGTGCAGCCAAACTCCATTACAAATCTGTAGTGTGCATTTCCTTCCTGGTGCTTGACTTCTCCTGAATTGATTAGGGAGCTGCATGCACAAACTTGAAGTTATGTCTACGATTCTTTGAATGCTTGTATACTGCTGTTTTCTTGCTATTGCATGCATATATGTATTCCTTATGATATGTGCTACCTAAGGGGTCAAACTCTGACACCATTATGCAATTTGAAAGACAAGAACTACTTGCAGTGTGAGGTGCTAATTGCTTATTTCATTAACTTCACTGGATATATGAGTGACAGAATCTGAAATAAGGTTCTCATTCAGAAAAAGTTTGCATATACTTCATTTTAAGCATGTAGTAAATCCTATTCATTTTAATTAGAATAGCCACACAGTAAAAATAAAGTATATGTTTAAGCTGCTTGTTAAATCGGGTCCTGCATAGCTGTTTCTCCATTTATTTTACAAGTCACATCAATTGTTATTGTTCAATACCAGTTTTTTGACACTCTACTAGCTATTCTATAATTAAAAAGCTTATCCTGATTGGAAAATAACGTAACATGTTTTTTAGATGATTTGGTTCATAAAACTACCATATGCTATCATTTAAAAGATAAATAAATTAAATTTCTCTTAGCCCACAATCTACTGAAGGAATTTCTAGGTGATGGCAATACAGTAATAGCTGCATTCTAAAACTCCTTTCTTTTTTATTTTTTTTCCAAAGGAGTCTTATGCAAAAGAGTTTGTTTGCTGTGCTCAGGGGTGTGGTGGATTTGTTTTGGCTCTGTTTCTTGCAAACTGCGCTGCCCATAACAAACAGTCTAGCGAGAGCAATGGTACAACATTGTCTGCATTTTCTGTGCATTTGGCAGAGGTTTTTTCATTTTGTACATTATTGGCTGTGCTGTGAGATAGCACAACAGAGCCCTCTGTTATACTCTCAGCTGAGCTGTTTATTTGTAGTGACTCTGCTAAGTACTGCTTCCTCTGCTGCTGTTCTTCCACAAAGTATGCTGCTCAAAAATGAGGGAAAAATTGATAATATTCAACTCTTTGTTGTGGCTGAAGGTGTAACAAAACTCACATAACATACTATTTTCAGTCAAAATCAAAAATGCAGCCCACAGTTTTCTAAATAATGGAGACATAATTTTATTTTTCTATCAGTGGAGATTAGTACTTCTCAGGGAATTTTTGAGGAAACGTGACTGCTTTGCAGTTGATGTTCTGAAAGAAGAGGGATGAACTGTGTGCTTGAATCATGGTTTATGAAAGCCCATTATTAAACCTGTCCACCACCGGCCAACCAGGAGTTTCTTAAGCCGATAATATTTTCTGTCTTTGTGCTGCTAAGTAGCATATGGAATTCATGTACTGTTCTTCATTCATACTGAATAAATCTCTGCTCCAGCTCATCCTGCTGCAGTTTGAAGAATTTCCTTCTGTATTCAGATGTTTCCATATGCTTTATGATAGTGCTGTGTGTTAGCAGCCTACCAAGAAGTATACATGAGAATCAATACCAAAAAAAAGAAAAAATATATTGAAAAAAGAAAGTTAATGATTGTAGTCAATGGCTCTACTTCCACTCAATTAAGGACGCATGTTGATTATAATATTTTTGTGTTGTTACTATTTACAGCATTGCTATTATACTTCTGATACCAATCTTTCAATGCAGCATCATGTAGATATGCTGTAGGAGACAGCCCTTATTTTCTTAAATGGTTTTAGATATCCTCAATACCCTGGCTACTTCAGGTTATCTCTTGTTATGGAAACAAACACCTGTTTTGCAGAGAGGATGAATTCAGCCACTTACCCATCTCAAACTTTCTGCATATCTTTGTTGCAAGTATGCCTACACTGAGTAATGAAATTTGTGAAAATATTGTATCAAATGGCTGGCTGTTATCCTTTTTTACCAAACTACTCTTTACAACAGGTTTTACTGCTTCAGGGAGTCCAAAGCACTCCCCCAGAAGTAGGCACTGTAACTGAAAGTTGGGAGTTCGAATGTAGTTTTCCGATAAGTGTAGGATAGAATTAGAAATATAAGCCCATGCGCATGCAATGCTTGTGACATATTGACATGTAAGAGAGTTTATAGTGGGAATTGCTTTAGCTAGACCTAACTGAAGATTTCATCTCAGTCAGTACACAGAATGTTTCCTACACATTTGGGGAAGTTTTTTTTTTGAACAAAGTCAGAATATTCTATATTTGTTATAGAAGGCATTTGAGGTAAAAATAAAAAAGTTTCTTGACAAACTGAAAGTACATTTAACTTCATATTCAACAACATGTGTTTTCCTAGTACATTCCCCTTTTAGACTGACCTTTTCCCTTCTGTTAATTCCTTGCTGCCAGGCATATATATTTTAATGACATATTTCCATTTGCTGACTATAAGGTACTACATAAGCACAAAAGAGTTAATATATTTGTAGACTAATTAAGCTTTTCCTGTCTCTGCATGCTTAGATGATCATTTTCTTAAAATACGCTTGCTTGCCAGTTTAGTTTATTCAAAATCCCTGTCCTTGGCATTTAGAAATGAACCTTATACTGTCATAAAACTCAGGATAAAAATCTATTGCTTTGACTGTGGAGGCAATAATTATGCTTGTTCTAGGTAGCTAGAAAAGAAGATGGTGTGTATTTTATGTAGTGAGATAGAATGCAACAAGTGATCACATTCATTCATCAAAAGTTTACTGTAAGCATTAACCGGTAGAACACAAGAACCTGTGGAGCGGACAAAGATTAATTGTACCTGTGCTCATACAGTAATGTTTGTGTTCCAAACAAATTATATTTGCTTCTGTTTAAACGATGCATAAATCTGATACGTGCAGATGAACGTGTGTTCAGGATGAGTGAGCACACTTGTTTGAATGTCATATTTATCCCTGTATTTTGTCAGAAAATTAACTTCTTTGGAGTTTGCGCTTGAGCTGAGCATATGGTTGTTGATCTCTGGAGATGACAGCCTATCTGAGCAATAGCTCCTTATGGCTCGAGCTCTCCTCTGCTGGCAGATGCTTTGGGCTTTTCTACAATTAAGTGGAGATCATCACTGTTTTCTTTGAGCACTGCTGTGCCTTGTACTCTGAAGTGTTTTGTTAATCACTGTCTGCCTTCGACAGAAGCTGCCAAAGCTCTCATTAAGTTTGAATTTTGAGATGTCATGCTCGAATGATGGAATTTCATCCCTTTTCTGCATGAATGGAATTGGCTATGGAAAGGTGCCAACAAAAAATCATGACACTGAAGTATATTTGCTTTGCATTTCACTGCTGAAACAAAAGCTGGGAGGGGGGGACACTTTCTTACAGTTTGTCTCAGATCCAGAGCAAGGACTGGCTTGTGTGGTTTCCTGGAAGATGATAATCATAAGGTCCTCACCTTATCATCTGTAGGGCTTATGTTGTTACTTTCTGTGAACAATCTGTCACTGTCTTGTTTGCATGGTGAACTTTAAACCACTTTCCCAAAATCTTTTGATCAATGCCACAATACTGTGGCACTGGCAAATGAACTTAAAGATGCTCAGTGAGAGTAAGAAAAATTAATTAATTACTTTTAAAAAATCAACATGTAGTTTGAGGCAGGAGTTCCAGCGATGACATTATGATGAACTATAATAGGAGCAAAAATGAATGTTACTTTTGCCCTTCAAGATTGCTTGCACATATGCAAGCAGAAAACAAAATGCATCTGTTGGCTGTTAATGATTTGCGGTGGGAAGTTAAGTGTTATGGGAAATATGGTATGAAAAGACACTGCCCATTTCTCTTGGTGACTCTAATTGTTTCAGCTGTATCAGTAAAGGTAGGCTTGGAAGAAAGTTAGCTTAATTAACTGTAGTGTCTAATCATTTGTGCCACACACTGGATAGTAAATTAAGGCCAAATATGTAGGCTCTACACAAAGAAAAATGCTCTCCACTGTTGAATTGATGTTTCAGTCATGTTGACAATCAAACTTAAAAATATGTTGTTCACCCTAAGAATTTAATGTCAGGGTATGCCCTAGCTTTGTTTCTGTTATTGTTTTCTATGAACTTCTGAGGGAGGTTATAAGTACATGCCAGTTGTGGAGAATGTGGAGAATTCCCAGTGAGTAATAAGAATTCTCAAAAACCTGAACCCAAAACTATTAACACGAGCTGAGGTTATCCATCTTTTTCTGAAGAGCCAGATTTTAATAAAATGCAGAGTCTGTTTATTTCTACTGGTATAAAACACAAAGCTCCAATCACAGGTTCCTATGGGATAGTAACTACCTAAAAAGATTTGTACAAAATAATTGGTCTTGTACAAAAAGAAATAATTGACTTATGTACATAGCTTGGTTAGATAATAACCTATTTGTATTTTATGTAAGACTAAGCACAAAAGGCAACATCTTCCCACTTATGCTTAACATTTTGGGATTTTCTAGTTTTTGCAGAATATGCTCAGAAAGCATATTTACTGACATACGATTTCTATTTCCTAGTATTTTGCTTGTGTTGTGCATTCAAAATTTTTGTGGGGGTTAGGAGGTTATCATCACACATTTAAGGATATTTACCGTCACCTTATTTCTTAATTCTTCTCTCACACCTACTAATTTAGCCAAATTACCTGGAATCTACTAGATATGAATCACAGAATGGTTGACATTGGAAGGCACATCTAGAGTTCATCTAGTGTAACCCCCCCCTGCTTAGAGCAGGGTCAACGAGAGCACATTGCTCAGAGCTGTGTCCAGTCAGGCCTAGTCAGTCTCCAAGAATGGAGACTCCAGAACCTCTCTAGGCATCATCACAATAAAAGAGTTTTTATTTATGTTTAAATGGGATTTCCCGTATTTCAATTTGTGCCCATTGCCTCTTGTCCTGTCACTGGGCACCACTGAGAAGAGTCTGGCCCCATCCCCTTTATACACTACTTTCAGATATTTAAAAACATTGATAAGATCCCCCTGAGCCGTCTCTTCTCCAGACTGAACAGTCCCAGCTCTCTCAGCCTCTCCTCATATGCTCCAGTCCCTTGATCATCTTTGTGGCCCTTTGCTGGACTCTCCAGTACATCCATGTCTTTCTTGTACTGGAAGCCCAGAACTGGATCCAGCACTCCCAATGTGGTCTCACCAGTGCTGAGTACAGGGGAAGGATCACCTCTCTCAACCTGCTGGCTCTTCCTAATGCAGTCCAGTACACAGTCGATTTTCTTTGCTGCAAGGCACTAACTGGCTCATGTTCAACTTGTTGTCTGCCAGGACCCTCAGGTCCTTATCTGCCAAGCTGCTTTCCAGCCAACTGGCCCTCAGCTGTACTGGTGCATGGGGTTATTCCTCCCCAGTGCATTTCCCTTTGCTGAAATTCATGAGATTTCTGTCAGCCCATTTTTCCAGCCTGTCAAGATCCCTCTCAATGGCAGCACCACCACCTGGTGTATCAGTCACTCCTCCCAGTTTCATATTGCCTGCATGCTTGGAGGGGGTGCACTCTGTCCCATCATCCATGTCACTAAATAAGTGTTAAACAGTACTGGCCCCAATATCAATCACTGGAGTATACCTCTAGCGTACTGGCCTGCAGCTGGACTTTGTGCCACTGATCACAACCCTCCGAGTTTGGCAGAGTCAGCCAGTTTTCAGTCTACCTCAATGTTGATTTATCTAGCTCATGCTTCATCAGTTTGTGTATGACGGTGTTATAGGAGACAGTCAAAAGCCTTGGTAAAGTCAAGATAAACAGCATCCATTCCTCTCCCCTCATGTACTGAGCCAGTCATCTCAAGGAAGGCTATCAGGCTGGTCGAGAATGAGTTCCCCTTCATAAATACATTCTGACTGCTCCCAATCACCTTCTTGTCCTTAATATGTTTGGAAATTACCTCCAGGAGGATTTGCTCCATCACCTTCCCATGGATTGAGGTGAGGCTGACTGGCCTGTCATTACCTGGATCCTTCTTTTTGCCCTTCCTGAAGAGGGGGTGACATTTCCTTTCTTCCAGTTCTTAGGAACCTCCCCCAATCACCATGAGCTTTCAAAGATGATTGAGAGTGGTCTTGCAATGACTTTGGCCAACTTCCTCAGCATTTGTGGGTGTAATGAATCAAAGTAACAGCTTTCTGGAATATATAAAGAAAATGGAGAAAAACTTCAATACTTTTATGGTATCACATGGCTTCACGTATTGACTCGCAGAATATATTCAAGTGACTAGATATGATTGTATTGCTTTTGGAGAAACTAGGTGTTCTAATACTGCTAGGGTTAATGAAGATTGTCTGTTGGTTAAACTAATGAGTTTGTGACTGTGATGCTAAGCAGTTGGCACTGTGGAAATCCTGGAAAACTAGCCTTGATGATTGAATTGGTTGTAGTGAAATACATAAAGGTCATCTTTGACAATCTTATCAGATAAATTTTGTGGATATGAAGAAAAGACATTTATACACACAAAAGCTATTCATTTGAAATGGTCATGTTTAATCACCTAAGTTTGTTAATGCATCTTGCTATCTCAGAAATACCTTGGCTCACTAAATCCACATTTATTCTACACAGCATTTTTTAAAGTAATGAATGTTAACTTTATTATTAAAGGTTTGGTAAATATATACGGAGTCTGAGATATTCAGCATTTTTGTGGAAATCTGAGAGGTACACAAAAGCCAGAGTCATCAGTGGTTGTGTGAGATGTGGGAAGATCAACCGTTTACTTTTTGCCAGACTTTTTCTTTCTGCCTTTGTGCCCAGAAGGCCTTGGGAGAAAAACAGAAGGTTACAGGGAACTTCCCCAATATTTTACTTCTCCATGGAGCACTCAGATCAGATTTCTGCCTCGTAGGAATGATGAGTTGGTTGCAGGCAACAAACTCTCTGGGATAAACTTTATATTAATAAGTCTTATCTAATTCCATGCCTACATTTTAATCTTTCTGTGGATGATGGACGGATGAGATTGTTTGTTTGCATGCTCTATGCTGATATTTTCCTAACTTTGTACATTCTTGCTCTCTAGAGAGTTACTGGCTTGCTCACTTGTTTTTATGTTACTGTCTTCACGTAAGTCATTTCTGCATCAATATATTATATAAGTACATGATGACAGCTCTTAAATCTAATTTAGCAATGTTTTGACCCATATGGTATATGTAAGTGAAAAAAAAAAAAAACTTGCTCAAGTTTTGTTCTTCTCAGCTTTGTACTGTTTTAGAATTAGTATCGCTTAGTGTGTACATCTTGAAAAATAGAGCAGTTTTGACTCTTATAAAAATGCTGGAATACAAGTCCTGAGAGAATATTTTTATTGTGTAAGAGTAGAATTAAAAATTAAGGATGAAGAATTCTTTCTATTTTTTAAGAGCCAAAGAACATCTTGGGAGATACGGGTACAATCTTGCAAGAGAGTAGACTTACTATTGAGCACTGGCTCAGAAGCTCAGCTTTATTTCTAAATAGCAGGGAAAAAAGTCCCTTCAGGAAAGAGTGTTAATAGAAAAGAAAGGACAAACTATTGAACAGGCAACAATACAACCTTTATGTATTGCAGAAATCTTACAAGAGTTATTGCTGAATGATTGTGTAGATATAATGTGCCTCTGTGTGTAATGTGCCTTTGCATGTAATTCCTTTGAAAGAATAAGAATGCAGTTTGGTGAATTGATATTATTAAAGCCATATACATAGAAATAAGTAGCCTAAAAACATTGAAATTTGCTAGTTTGTACAGACTGAATTCCATAAACATCAAGAGCATAATGAATGCCTGTTAAAGTTGGATGAGGCTCTCATGCAATAAAGCCAAATCCTCAAAAGATCTAGGTAGCTGCAGATCCAGGGAAGTCTGGGTTATGTTTGTCTTTCTATTACAAACTGCCTTTCCTATTAAGAATAGAGATATATGCATTTAAAGTTCTCTGTTGTAGGAGAAAGGTATTTAATTGCACACACACACAGACAGAAATGATAATATCTGTTTTTTCAAATGTGGTGGGTTTGTGGTTGTTTGGCATCCTCTGCAATAAGAAATCAAAAAATTTAGTTCATGATAAATGAATAAAGTAGAGGAACCCCTGCCTCAGGATTGACTAGATCACCTTGCAAGGGCAAGGAATTTGCCCTTGAGTAAGAAAACGATACGAATACCATGTTGAACTGGAGTCGCTCAATACTTTCACTCTTAAATGGGGACTCACGTATGTTGTGCTGTGAATACTATCCAATTAATGCTGGATAACAAACAAGTCACTGCTGAAAATAGCTTTTGAAATAAAATGTATTTTTAGAAATTATTTAGAAGTTTTGCTTACAAATTATTTAGAAATCAGAGAAACATCACAGAGGAAAAAGACCAAAATGGAGATGATTTTAGAAGGTATTTATTTAAGGTAATCTTAAATTCTTTCTGAATTAAAACATTTTAGACATGAAAGTCCAGACCATTCTGTAAAGGCAGTTTGATTAGAGTTTTTCAGTAAACACATTTGCAAAGAAACATTTGAGATACTCAACTCATGTAAATCAATTTTGCTTTATTGCCTTTAGTGCAGCTTCACTAATTTTACCAGTAGAAGATCTGCTCCATCACCTCTTGGATTTTGGCTAATCTCTGCAGATATCCACAGAATAAAATCATGACACACAATCCTGCACGCATATGTTCTATAGTACTTAAAGAAAGTGTGTTCTCAAAAGTGCCAGATCAGCACTGTGAAATGTGAAAGCAAAGCTCAGTTTGAATAGTCCAAAACACATCTACATGCAATATGACAGTTCTGACACTATCTTATGAAATCTGATGCTTTCAGGGTGTGTAAAATGGAAACATTTTTCCTCCATTTATTAGCACCATATGGGAGAAGGAATGAAACCCCAAATATAAAATGCGGATCCAAACATGAGAAAGGGCTTGCTGCAATTTTTGCCATGCAGTATACGTGTCTTTGAAGTGGAAGGCAGGCATGTCACCCACCTTCTTTGAACTGTGGTATTGCACAAGCTCGCGCTGACATGGCACAGCTTGGTGGCATTCTGCAGCGGGAGCTGCAGGTGTGTGACGTGCCTTTTGCTCCACCGAGGTGTCGCACAGTTCTGCCGTTTCTCATGTCTTTGTTTTTGGAATACAGTTTCTGACAACAAACAGAATTGATGAGGAGAGTCAGCACTGAGATAATACATGTAATATGTGACATTCTGATGTCCAGATTTATGTGCCTTATGATGTCCACACACATGTAAAAGCCTTTCATAGTATGAGCTAGGATGTTTTACCTTGAGCAAAAGAATACATTTTATTTATTTGCTCCAGGTGTTTCTGTGCCATCTGTCATCATCAGATATGTCGAGAGCTATGTCCTTCAGAAAATACTGTTCCCGCTTTGAAGGAGTGGACAATTTCAGGTAACAACATGAGCAGGAAGCTTATTTTTGTAATTGTAAATTTTGTTGATATGAAACTTTTCCAATTGAATACGTGTTGATATAGGCACCAAAGTACTCAGTCTTAGTTGTTATTATTTATTAAAGTTTATTACATGCATCTGCTTACATAGTTTTTCCCTTAGCTGTGCCCATTTAATTGATAAAGAAAAAATTATGAAAGTGGTTTGGTGCTCAACATTTTGGAAGCAGAAAAGTATTTCTAAGGAGAAAAATGACATTTTAAATGAACAAAAATCTTTAACAATTTTAACAAAATTTGTGGTCCCAGTTTGGATCTTGTTTGAAATAGCTACCTTAGCATAATTCCATTTGTTTGAACTAATATACACTGATTAATACAGAGATACGTACTAGCTTGATATAATCTATGCTTTACAGAGAAACATGCCATTGCATTAATAGTGGTTAAAGCCAGTTATTTCTATGTTTGACATATTAACCTGTGTAATATTTTCAGTTAAAATCCAGACCATAGTAAATAGTTGTATGTGTAGCTTAGGGCAGAATAAACACACAGTCTTCTTAAAAAAATTAAAATCCTGGTGACGTATAAGTGTTACTTTCTTTTTAAACTATTTATCTGTGAAGAATATCTTTCCTTCTTTTGTGCTTAGTTTGTATTGCAAATCCTAAATACTGTCTTCTAATAATTTATCTGTCACCTTTCCAATTATTTCTGTTTACTTTAACTGAAGTCAGAAAGGATATTAATATGCTTTTGAAACTGGTAAAATATGCACATTGATGAAAAGCAGGTATTTTTTTAAAGCACCTGTAAGTCTTTGAGCTGTATTTGGGGGCTGGGGATAAAAAGAAAAGATGCAGCATTCCATTGTTTGTAGAGGATGGGACAAAAGTGGAACATATTCCTTATTATTCACATTAGGAAGTTTATATTCCAAGCGTTTCATCTGACAGTACAGAGCTAATCTTATATGTTGGTGGACACTTGCATCTTCTGTCGGACCCAGGAGTACTTTGCCTTTCCCTGGCTCAGAACCAAAGTCTTGCCTCTCTTCTCTGACCAACAGTGCTCCAGGTCAATGCAAAAGCCCTCAACAAAAATCATGGCAGTTTAAGAATTAACCTTTTCCTGATCATTGTATACTTTAAAGAAACCCTTGCAGGGTCCTGTACTAGCAGTACACAATAGCAGTGCTTTACCATATGGTAAGATATGTTCATGATCAACATGAACTGCTCTGTGCATGGGCTGTTGCTCTTCGTCCCTTGCCACATGTTCCCTACACTGCATTTGTGCTGGTGCTTGTACCTACGTGGTTGGGTGGTGAGCTGGATCAGCGGACCCATCCATCTGTAATTTAATCCTTTTTCAATTACATTTAATCATTAATTTGCTGGGTTTGTTTGCATCTAGATCAACTCCCTATTGGTATACTTAAAATTTATAAAACAGTCTGGGCTGGGCAGTACAGAGAACAGGCTATATGACTGTAAGGAGTTTTAAAGAAGACTAGGAATCCTCATCTTGGGAAAGAGGTGGACAGGGAAGGACAGAACCATGAATAGAAATTGACTTTTTTTTTTACAATACACAAAGTAGGAGTCATCAAATGAAATTAACAGGTAACACTTAAATAAACGAGACCAACAAAGGAATATATTTTCAGTACAGCATATAATTAAAAGGTGAGCTTTTTCTCGCAAAGCATGTTGTAGAAATCAAAATTTGTTAAAATTCATAAAAGAAATTTTCAGCTAGGGCTACTAAGCACAAAGATGGTGAGAATCTCTGTCTCAGATACTCCCCATGCTCTAAGTGCCAAGAGCTTTGAGAGTTTACAGAGGGAAATATCACTGTGTGCTTGCCTCGTTTCTTTTACTCTTTGCCATGGCATCTGCTATTGGCCACGAGCAGAGGCTGGATACTGGCCTAGATGGACCTCTTTAGTCTGACCCAGTGCAGCCATTCTTATGTTCTTAACAACTGCAGCGTTTTTTCACCCTGCTTCCCCAGTATATTTCAACCTTGGAGCTCAAAAGGCCGGAAGGTCATTGTGTCCTGCTGACAGCTCAGCACTGGCCTTCTGAGCTGGGAAGTGCCGATAGGGCAGTCAATTCAGGCCGCCTGTGATGGTATTTTTACACTGCAAACTTCCTCCATTGGGAATTATCTTGAGATTATAATCTCAGCATACTTTAAAGACTACAAAATAGATAATCTCGGGAAAACAAAGTCAAATCTAAAATTTGTATTCAGATTGGTAAAAAGCAAAAATAAGAAGTCTTTTATAGCAGCATGTTCCATGGAATAATTATGCAAATCATCACTAAGGAAACAGGTGTTAAGTATTTTAATATATGAAAAGTTTAAGGACAAGTGTGGATTTGGGGTGGAACATATTGTTTTAAGCTATATTGTTTTTATCAATCTAAAGTTTTGGGAACTGCTGTTTCCCAAATCAACAGTAATTCCCCCACCTTTTTCTCCCCCACTGTCCCAAATTATGAGGCTGTTGTCTAAATTCATAAACCAAAACTGTTATTCTTGATATTAAACCCTACGTAATTATTGCTATATTCATTTGGTGTGACTGTTTGGGAAGAAATAGCTGCAGTCAAAATTTGATTCAAACACTTTCATTTTTGCAGGATGAAAATTGTCTAGAAATTCCAAAATGTAAAACTCTACTAGGCAGTTCCTTATTTCTTAGATCTGAAACCAAACTGCATATACTTCTCATGACAACAACTTGTTCTTTCATTTGAGCTCATTATATAACCTGGAAGTAACTAAATACTTGGGTTCAAAACCTGAATTGAATTCTTACATGAAGTGTCACTTCTACTCTTGTGTCTAGTTTATAGTAAAATATAAAAACTGCAGTAATCAGATTCAAAAATAACATCTATGTAACTTGTAGAAGGTTTATAAACAATTAGTGCCACATTTTCTTGCCATGAAGGGTACTTACATAGATTTCAAAAGGGAATCAGCTCATGTAGTTGATACTACAGTATTCCCGGAAGAACCATTTTTATCTGTGCGACTTCTCAGTGCAGACCATGGTTTTGGGAGCCACCTTAGCTGAATGATTCTTTCTTCCTCTGTCTCCATATAGTTCTGATCATGGTCTCAAAGGGATAGTTCTCCGTTCCAGGGTCTTGAAAAACATTCTCTGTTTACAGTTTTGCTTATATGTATATTCATATTTATGCATATTTATACATGCTGCAGAAAGAAAAAAATGGATTTTTCCTTGGCTTATGTGAGAATAAGTGGACTATGGATAATATTGCTTATGAAGGCTGTTTTAAGTATGCTGACTGAAGTCAGTAAATATTACTCTGTTACTGCATGGGTGGTTTGCTATACATGTGAGTTATCTGCTACATTAAGTGCTGAAGCTTGGAATGGGCATTTAATGACCTTAAGTAGGTAGAATGTTAGGTACCATTTCATTTAGCTTGTTCTTAACTGGGTAAGGAAAGTGTCCGTGATGTGTATGCATTCTGTGTGCCTAAGCTGAAAGGATTTAAGTTCCCGTACTCTCTCCCCTCTCTCTGCTTTGCCTTCTCTTTCCCCTCTCACACAAGCTCTAATTTAGAACAATGCTTAAGCATATGCTTAACCTTTTATTTTAATAAGCACACTTATTTCAGTGGGACTTGAGCAGTCTCTTGAAGCTGAGTATGTGCTTAAAGTTTTTCTCTGAACTTAAATGCTTTCCTAGTTCATCATTCTTTGGGCCATTATATTTTCTGCAATTTAAGCATATGTTGCTATTTACTGTTGAATAAATTGTTAAAATCTGAGTGTAAGTGCATAATCCTACTTGAAGCTGAGTTTTTCTTCATTTCCCCTGACTTTCTAGGATTGCTAGTAAACTGCATACTGTCAATAATTTCTTAAACTCTGAAAGAGATCAAAAGATTGACAATTTTAGGGTAACCTTCATTTTAAGGATTCATAATGGTCTCATAAAACATAGCAGGAAAGTAAACCGATATAGAGAAAATGGAAATGTGTGCATTCTGTATGCTTACATAAAAGTTCATTTGTATGTGAAGTAAAATCATTCCAATATGTGGGAGTTTTTCCTCCAAAAGTTTTTACTCAAACTACTATTATTTCAAATGTTTTCCGCTCATACAAAAGGTAAATGATTGCTATTAATGGTTAGTCATGTTTAATTTATACTTTTTTCTATTATATGCAGGCTCAACCCTTTCATCCTCTGTAACTTCAATAGTCTGCATGCTTCTCATTGCACAAATCCGTACAGCCTATTTTTTAAAGTTTTTTTGGCTCATTTAGATTTTTTTAGGGAGATTATATATGTATACATGAGTAGTGTAGCATCAAGCAATGGAGATCTGCAGTAGAAGTCCATGCATACTTTATTAGTCACATTGCAGGAAGATTTGAAGCAGAAAAGATGTTAGCTCAGCATAATGAATGTCTGCCAGCCATTTTTTATAATGACTAGCTGCAGTTCTTATTGTATGTCAAACCTTATGCTGTGCTGTACTGTTAGCTTTCTTGTTTGGCACAATCAAATGATGTAATGTATCCCTAGAAGTCTAGCTGGATCAAAGACATATACAAGAAGGGGTTTTTTTCTGCCAGTAGTATTGTTGCATATTTTGCTAAAATTATAGTGCAGATGATAACAAATACACGATCACTTATCATTTATAATGCATTGTTCCTGCTCTGCAGTAAAGAAATTACTAGAATGGACAGCTTTGCTTGCCACAAAAGGAATGTTTAGATATTAAGTAGACCAGCAGGTGTTCAAAAAAAATCCCTTTATAATTGTAATATTGACCTATGCTCACTGATGCAAAGAACTGTAGTTAAAAGGAAAGTGCTTTCCTTTCCAGGTATTAATATAGCCCCGCAATGCAATACACCCAATTTTTTTTTCCTGTCCTGCTCATTAAAGAGCAAAGATTTCAAGGTGAGCCAGCAACCTGAAAAAATAGTTGAAATGCAATATATTTAACTATAGTTTAAGAACTCGCCAGTTTTACCTATTTCAGGAACTATGCAAAGGCATGGGAAGCTTGCTTATATTTACTTCGGATGTAAAATCTGCAGCACTGTAGAAGGACAATAGAACTGTATGGTATGTGTATTCACTTTGGTGATAAATGCCTCATTCCTTCTTTAGAGGATTATTAAAAGAGTTCTCTGGAGGAATAAAATGGTGGAAGTCACACATTTAATAGCTCAGGTACAAAGAGTCAGATTGTGCCAGTTGGCAAAAGTTAGCAGGAAGCTGTCACAATAAATGGCAGCAGCTGCTCATAGTTCTAAAGAGTATGTCCCAGTCAGAACTGAAAACTGATGGCATCTACATTAATACTACCTTAATGGTCCATCTGCTGCTCCATAGGGTCCCTAGCTGCTGTATGGAGTCATAGGCATTTGACAGGCAGTCTCTGTATGCCAGACACACATCGTGCCAAATGTTTTAGGCTGCTTCGTATCGTTCTGATCTGTCAAACTTTCCCTATCATTTATCAGGCAAGGAGTTATGAGGGATTTTTTTTTTTTTTTTCCTACACATCATTGGCTTTTAGCATTTGGGGCAGCCAGGAATTTGGAAGGAAAGGTATTTTGGTTACTTTTTTTTTTTAATTGAAAAGAATGAAGAATAACCTCAGCTGCTTGACACACTGTAAGCTATGTTAACAAAGCAGTGTGACAAACCCTGTTGAGAAATCACCAGTTCCTTGTTATAGCTTATAAATCTTTTTACTGTTGCAGGTAGAAAATTAAATACAAATAACCATCAGAGAACTAATAGTGTTGACAGGCTCAGTATTATAGCACTAAATTTGCTAAAAAACAGTTAATTTCTAAACACACTGCTGCATAAGTATTTTACAATTTCTTATAAAATCAGTATCATGTATATATCAAACAGCTTCATAGGTCCTTAGAAATTCTACTAGTAATGTTGGAAAAAGGTTTATTTAACTGCTAAAGAAGAGAGATACTATATATATTTTTATACATACATAATAGCCATTCATTGCTCATATTATGATATAAGATATAAGAGGATACAACCTACTCCATCACTGGAATGTTAAAACTGTGTACTTTCTTAGAATCCTTTATGCTATATTAATTATAGGTATAATTTTAACTTATGTAACATGCACATTATCATGTTAAAGTCTCAATAGTGTTAAAACTGTTTGTAAGAAGTCTGCCCCAGTATTGTCTAAACATGAATAGAAGCAGAGCTGTAGCATATCCACTGCCTTTGGACATTCTGTATCTTGCAAAAAGCAAGTATCATTCTTTGCCTGTATCTTGTTCCCAGAAGGCAGCCTATTTCCAGTAAAATTGGAAACTCTCACAATTTGCTTTTTGTGGTTGTATAGCTGCAGTGAAAATGCACTGTATATTTAAATCTGCCATTTGTGCAAAAATGATGAAGTTAGCACAGAAAATCATCCAGGCTATCAGTAATGATCAAGGTATAAATGCTTAGAGACAGAGATCAGGATGTCAGCAGAAATGTCACCACTACTTTTCTCAGTACATGTTTTGATTTTCCTAGCTGGATTCATTGAAATCAGCCAGGTGCTTGAAATTGCATGATACTCCTTTTATTTTTTCTTGGACTGACTGTGCCATGAACTATGGAAAATCAGTGAAAGGCTCTTACTCAATTTCCAAGGAGAGGCTTTAGGATTTTTCCTTTTTTCTTTTCTTGGAGTTAGTCATGGGAAAACCAGTCAGCCACGGGAAGTACTGGACACTATTAATCATATGTGCTGTAGCCTGAATATGTTGAATTATTCCATGCTTAGGAACATATCATCTAATAATATTTTCTGAATGCAGAGCTGGCTGATGTGACGTGCTGTCTTGTCACCAGCACAGCAGGCTGTGTATATGTTCTTGCTGTGCAGGGGGCCCTTAAACATACAGTTTTGTTCGAGTTCTTATCTCTGCTGCCCTAGTATAAATCATTGGTTATATAACTTCTTCCATTGTGGTTATAAAATAGTATTTAATTCCTAGGAAGCTATTCTGTGAGAGAAAGCGTGTGCTTTGGGATTAAGAGTTGTATTCTAGCACTTCAGAAAGTGAAAAGGGCAGATGCAAGCACAAATGCATAGGTTGTAAAACAAAGGAAATCATTTCTGTAAATAACTAAACCTTATCAGAGTGCTACCTACAGCCTTATTATAATGTATTTGTGTCTCTAGAAAACTGCCATCAAAAGACTGTCTCTAATCTCTGAAAATTTACCAAGATGTCTTGATTTAGCCACAGGTGATTTAGATATGGATAATGAATTTTAAGTGTAGGATTCCTCAGCTATATTTAATTCATCAGAATGAGCAGTGTTTGTAGGGAACAGAGTCTGAGGGAATGGTTAAGGCTCTCTGGCTCAGCACCTCTCTTGCCAGGCTGCTCCCCGGCAGCAACGGGCTCAGACCAGAATGTGCCTAGGAGGACATCCCACGTGTGGTGTGTCCCATGTGAGCGGGACCTTGCGTGGAGGCTGTGTACCCATGCTGTGTGTGTAATGCCAGCATGCCCACGTGTATAAGACTAGCTAGCGATGTGCTGGCTGGTACTTGTACACACATTGTTCTCCAAGGTTTCTTGGATGGAAATAACAGAGCCCAACCGCTACACAAATAGTAGGAAATCAGTGAGAGTAGTTGTCAACAGCGGCGTGGTGTTGCCTCAGGGAAGATGCTCTTCTATGCCCTCACTGAACAAAGCACTTAAAAATTCCTGTGACTTCCCATTCCAAGCCCAGCTAGCATGTAGCAGCCGTTCGATAGGTTTGTGACTGTTGCAGGTCCCTCCTGGAAGGCTCCGGTTAGACCAGCTGTTGTCAGCAGCCTGGCAGAGGAGGTGCTCCCTTCCTCCTTACTGCCTTCCTCCAGCCTTTGCTAGTTTATCTGCTATGAGATCAGGGACTTTATGTGATCTCAGACTCAATCTCTATTTAATAATTTATTTCTGGGAAAATACTGTGGGATGAACCAAAGAGACTGTGCTTATTTTTACACACATTTAAATGCTTTGCTGGGCTGAAAACCCTAATTTCCTGTCACAAACTTGTTGTGAGGCCCAACATCACTTTTAAGATTGGCTTTGGGGTCTTGTGAGGGCCCCTGCACACCAGTGGACATGAAGGGGTTAAGGAGGGGCCCAATTATCCCTGCCAGCTGTGAGCCACCCAGCCCGTTTAGGAACAGCTCATATAAAAGAAACTGCAGCTGAGGTAGCCTGGTTTAGCAGAGGAGCATGGCAAAAGCTCTCCTGGAGAAGGTGTGAAAAGACTGAGGAGAGAGACTGGAGCAGAACAGGTAAAGACAGAAATGTTGCTTTACAGTTGTTTGTTTATGTGGGTTTTGGGCTTGGAGCCAGAGGAGAGGGTGGTCTGAGCTTCCCCTGCAGAAAGCAGAGTGGAAGTTATGGTTACAAAGAAGCAAATAATTAGTGGTATCCCCTAAAAGAGAAGATGGAGTTGGATTTACAACCCTTCATCCTTGAGGTATGAATTCAAACTTTTTCTAAGAAGAAATGACCCTCCCCCAAGCTGGTTTGGTTCACCTGTAGCTCTTTCTGCTGAAGGATTTCTGTACCAAAACCTGGTTTTTGGGTCAGTTTGGTTCTGTAGAAGCTCTGTGGGACCATGTCGTAAGTCATATCTAGAATTTGGTAACAGAAAGGTAAATTCTGGGCAGTTATGCGAGGTAGCCATGAGGCCGCGGGGCCTGTTAGAGCGGATGGAAGTAGAAAGCCCTGTGAAGCTGCATGCGTTTGGTGTGGCTGGTGTCCAGCTACACAGGTGTCCTGTGTCAGATGCCTGAGCAAGCAGCTTCAAAGCTACCCTCTGCATTACAGGAATTTAGCATTGTGGTGTTAGGTTTTTTGGTTAAAAACAGGAATCCTGTTATTAGGCCAAAGAGGTTGTTCCTTGGAGGTGGGGGTGTGTGTTCACAGCTGTAGAGTGTCATCTAATTTTCTACTGTTATCTTATACCACTGATCAGTGTAAGCTTATTGCCTCGTTTGAAACTGTGTTGTACCAAACTTGGGGCACGTTTCCTGCATGTGTGACTATCCGACAGGTGTGCATAGGCTTTCATTTGTCTGTATGTGTAGCACAAATCACAATGCACAGATCCTTTATCCTTGATGCTAAAAAGTCTGTGCACTAGGGTAGGTTTTTTTTTTTTTTTTTAAGACATTTAGGAAGCATGGAAACAGTGAAATCTCTACAGAACCAGCAGTACTATATCTCCTGCCTCTGAATTCAGCCTGTATTTAATGATATCAATTGAGGAAGGTTATAAGATATTTTTCCTCATTTACTGTGACTCAAGCTTAAGTGATGGGATTAGATGTCCTATGCACTGACTGGATAGGCAAAGCCTTCCATAAAGCTGTAAGTTTTTTCCAGGATCTTAAGCAGCAGAGTTGATATTGGCAGTGCCTTCTCTGCCTCTTCTTCCAAAGCTTGAGGCAACTTTTCTGTTTCTTCTGTGCATTCATTTCCAGTAGGAATTGTATATTTGATATGCATATAGGAATTTGTTTTATATTTTGTTATGTAGAGAACAGAATTGGTTATGTTTCAAGAAGGAAAACTTTGTCCATATTTTCTCCCATTTCTAGTTGTTGTAATGGAAATGAATGGCCCTTCTGTTTAAAAATGAAAAATCTTCTCATTTCTACACATTTCAGTACGCTGGGTTGACAAATAAGATGTTTTCCCTGGAAGCTCTTGGATAACAACACTTGTAACCCAAAGCATCATGTTAAGTGCAATCAATTTTAAGGCACTTCATGTAAGTAAAGGCCTTAAACCTTGATTTATTACTGCAAAACCTGTATTGACATCGGTGGGAGAGACATTCACAGTAGAAGACTTTGCAGAGTGCATTCTACTATAAAAATTACTATATTAGCATTAGCTTTGTATTCAGAGGGGAAAATCTCAATAGTCAAAGACTCAGTCTTTTTGTTTTTTGTTTGTTTGAGTATTGAACTGAACACTTAAAAATTCCCAAAAGAAGTGGGAAGAGAACAAAGTCAGAAAATTAAAACTATGCAAGAAGTCAAATTGTTATAGGTAGGTCAATAAAAGGGATAGAAATGCGTACACTAGAAGAAAGCTATTAAAAGGTGTGTGTGTGTGGGAACCCTTTAATGGTGAAAGTTTGACTTAGACTGGTGCGTCTTTAACTGGTACAATGCAGGGGGTGGGGATGGGGATCAATACCCCAAAAGCACTAGTATGCTGGCTTAAAAAAAAAAAACAAAAAGGAAAAGACAATCTTACTGAAAGACTTCTTCAATGTCTTCATATGCATGCTCAATCCTCTTTTCCCTGGTTGCCTAATTGATGTTAACTAAGTAAGCACTGATGGCAGAGTAATTTGAGATGTAGCTTGGTTTATTAGCTCAAGACCTGTGGTTGCTTAATCATTTGAACTTTGACTGCTCACTGAAGAGGAGGAGGGAGGGGGGAAAAAAAAAGAAAAAAGAAAAACATTATCTTTGTTTTTTCCTACCTAAATCAATTTTTCTGCTGTATGCATATGTGTAGTTCAAAAATAACATTTCTGTTCACTATATATATATTCATGTAGGATCCTATCTCTTATTTTTGCAAAACTTGCAATACCTGATAGGAAACTTTGATTCATTTTTAGGGCTTGAGAGCTAATGAGCATGGCTGTTAAAATGGTAACCCGTAAGAATGGTGTCAGAGTGAGAAATGTATGAGCTATAACGGACCCTTTTGTGTGTCGTCAGGTCTAGTCATGTCCTTCATCAGATACTGACTTGTAAATGTGCTTGTGAACTGATGAGGCCTGCTTTACAAAGATGCTTTTTTGCATGAAGTTTATTTGAAGGTTTGTATTCTTGCTGTTCTAAACTGAAGATTGTTCTTAAATGCACTGCTGTGATAGTTAGAAACCTTGCTTTCAGGCTGAATTTATTTATGGTCAATTAATCCCATTTGTTCTTATTCCTGTACTGTCATGCAAGTTAAATAAATTTTCCTTGCATTTTTTCTCCCTCTACTCTTCTCTTCTGATATGCATATAGACCTTTTCTCACTAGCCCCTTACTTTTTAATTAGGCTTAACAAGCCACATAATTGCAGCCTTGTATAAAGAGATCCTCTCTTTTCCTGATCCTCCCAGAAGTTGTTCTGTGCATATCTTCTGCTTTGAATTAATATCTCCCGAAATGCATGACTAGAATGGTACGCAGTATTTCAAGTGAAAGTCTCCAGTATTTGGAGCAATGATATTAATATTTCCTAGGATCTAACAGGAATATATTTTAGGATTACGTTTGCTTTTTTTCTTGGCTGCATAACATTGGTGTCTTAGTCAGCCTGTGATCAGCTAGTGCAAAGGAGGAACATACGGAGATCTGGTTGTTTCCAGCTGATGAGTTGGTGTATGCTTGGTTTATGCAATTACATAGCCAGCTGCTTGGGATATGTCATTTGCAGGAAGATTTGAGAGGCAGCAAAGTATATGCATAAAAGACTGAAATTTGGGCTCAAGTGCAAAATGTGAATGTGAGCACCTAAAGCATCCAACAGTCAGGCCTGTTGCATGACTGTTATATAGAGAGGGAACATCTGTAAAGTGTGGAAATGAATGTATGTCCGGATTTCAAACACTTGGTGAATTTTGCAAGTATTTAGTTTAGATTTGGGCATGTTGCTCCTGCTTTTAAAAAAAAAAAAAAAAAAAAAAAGTTTGTGAAAATGAGATGCAACCACAGTCTGAATAGTGCTAATGTAAAGGCTATAATATGTTTTGAATTTGTGTAATAACCATGATGTGTATTTTTGACTCCAGTTTGTTAACTTCTATGTGATGCTGCTTGAATGATGTTCAGCTTTAGGTATGAACTACAGCTATCCAGCTAAGAGCTTGCTCAGTGAAGAAAAATCTGTGACACCCATCTCTTTCTTCTGAGTGGGGAGTACTGGGGGAGAATGCTAGCAATTATCTACTGGTCTATGGTTTCCTAGAGATTGAGCCCAACTGTGGTAAATTCAGCTGCTTTAACTTATCAGTGTCAAGGCTGTGGCAGGTAAATTAATTTAATCAATTAGGAATCAATCTCCTAATTTGCTTTGATTGATTGTGTTATGTTTTGAGACAGGAGTGAATCTAGTCCTTGTGGCTACATCTATCCTAGTAAATTAAATGTTCTGGAACTGGGGCCAGAGGTCTTGGGTGGAGAACCACCAACAGCTCTCCTGGGAAACTGTTCAAACTAGATGGCCTCATGAAAACTCTACATCGGTCCTGTGCATAGGCATTATTTGGGAGAATTCTTGTTGGCATGGGCTAAAACAATTCTGATAATTTTACAGTATGGGTGATCAATTTGCAGTGCTAAAGAATGGATGGTTGGAATGGAAAATGGGATGAGTGCAGTGCCAAAAGAAAACTAATCTAGACAAGTTAGACCCACAAACTGTGTAGAAGTGATTTTTCATTATAAAACATGGATTTTACCCCTCCCCCCCCAAAACCCCACTCTAAAAACTTGAATGTCTTATTTTCTGGACTTTGAGAGATGTATTCCACGTTCTACATGCAACTGCATGTCAAATGAGAGACGCATTCCAGGACAGTTAATAGTCTGGTATTTACCTGTGAAGATAAAGACTAATACTGAAGGTCCTTCGAAACTGGGCAGGGCAGATACATGATCTGAAGTTTTTCCTAGGGAATTCAGTAACCAAGAGGCTGCTGGATATTTTGGGCATGCTGGTTCTCTGATACTTTCAACCCACTTCAGACTAGGAATCTTTTTTTAACGGAAATCTTTTAAAACCTTTTCTGCCCATCTCTAATTTCATTTTAAGGGTCTCATTTTTTTAACAGAAAATATGAACATCTCTTTCACACTCTTGAGGAGTGAACCTTCATTCTTCACCCGCAGTCCTGCCAGAAAGGGAGAACATGCTGCCAACATCTTCTAGCAGCACTTAAGAAAATATGAGAAGAAATTGGCCTTGTTTTTTTGCTTAGAAAAATGTACATAACTTTTTCCACAAAACAGGCCTATTTTAGAATGGACATACCTTTAAAAATACTTTCTGTTTTTGTGTATAAATCATATATATTTCTCAGATGTTGCTGCTGTTGCCCAGATGTTCCAGGTCTGCTTTGTTGAACTAGATAACGTTTGTACTAAGAGGGGGTACCTCTGGGGTCCCTGCCCCAAAGATATTCAGTGTGCTTTTCTCTCTACATATTTAACATGCTATTTCTTACTGTTATTATGAAGATTACATTAGTTTCCAAACAGTATATAGATTTTTAAAGATTGTTCACTGCCTACTGGTTAACATTTTCACACTGTATTACATTATAGGCATTTTCTCTGAAAGTGTCAAGCATTTTGTCAGCCAAAAGTGAGCTTTAATAAAAGTCAGGCTCTGACAATTTTCTGGAATAACCCAGAGCTCGGCTTTAAGCATGTATGTGAACAGGATGTGAAGGCTGGATCTCCTGATGAAAATTAGCGTGAGCGATTACTGCACTCGACTGACACCTGCATTTCAGTTTCTTCTGTGCTTGTGCATTCTATCAGGTTTAGGA
The DNA here is from genome assembly GCF_036370855.1 of Dromaius novaehollandiae. Taxonomy (NCBI): domain Eukaryota; kingdom Metazoa; phylum Chordata; class Aves; order Casuariiformes; family Dromaiidae; genus Dromaius; species Dromaius novaehollandiae. The sequence goes on along the minus strand of NC_088132.1, from coordinate 50,760,315 downwards.
GCTTAGAAGGAAACTGTCACTCATTTTAGCTAATCAATCAAAGTTTGTCACATTCTTGTGTGTTTTCACTAAAAACCCAAACTGGGACACCAGATGTGGTGAATACATGGACAGTCTATGTTTTTGTATGAAAACATCTGATGTGACAAAAGAGCAATGCAATGCAAGTTTGGCTTGGAGCACATACTTTTTTTTGTCACATGCACACTCATGAAATGTTTTCATAAGCTATGTCTCTGAGACTGCCCTCACTAATTTAATTTGAGAAAACATTCTCCAGCTATTTTACTGCAGATTGTGTCTGTTTTTGCTGTTTGTCCATAGTAGCTAGAAAAAGAAAGCTTGGTTGAGGAATAAATGAAGCATTTGTTAGTATAGGTCTCTTCAGAGCTTCACTTTACAACTGTAATTTTTAGATACAGTGGATAAATAAAAGACACTTACATGAAAAATCTTAAGATATTTGGGGTCAGTGCTACTTGTCCTTGCCACCTCTTCCTTTCATTCCTTGAGTGTGAGGCAGCACTAGCTGCTTTTGAAAGGGCCTACAAACTTCTTGCCAAGCATTTGTGAATGCAGTTCCAAAATACGCTCCAGAAAGTTCTCACTGCAGTCATTTATAACAGTGCAGCCTGTCAGGAGACCTCTGCAGAAAATGTACAAGCTAGTGACCGGGAAGGGTAGGTGTTAATGATGACCTCTTCTCTGAGAGAAAAATCCAACATGTTGATACTTCTGCTTAGGATAGACTTTTATGTCAGCTGTCCACCTGCAAGTGTATCTTCAGTATGAGCTTTCAACAGTACTTTGCAGTCATAATGGCTTGAAAATAGCAAGTGACTTTGTTTCTTAAAAGGAAACTTTAACAGGCAGTTCTACTCTTCATTTAAAAGAGAGATTGAAGAGCAGTGACAGGTAGACGCTGAAGGGGAGAAAAATCATTATATTGATCTATTTGGGAAAGCTTACAGTGGCAAAGATGACACTCATGTTGATGTTGCTGGGATCCCGTTCCCAAGATGCACAAGAAGTAGTAGTACTATACAGAGCTGTTATACCTGACACCTCTGGGAGAAGGACTGTTCATGCTTAGCATGTGATTCTAAAAGTTACTGTTCCTTACATTTTAAATTAGGATTAATAATAATAATTAAAACAATATTTTTGATGGGCTAGGCTATGTATTCTGGATGTATTACTTTTCATATTACTCTCTCAATATCAGGAGTGTGATATGTTGTGCTATGAGATATGTTTATTGGGTGAATAACACAGAAGGAATGGTAAGAACAGAAGTGGCTAAAGAGAACAAAGCACATTATGAATCCAAGGCTAAAAAGGCAGAACAGATCAAGGAGCCGTCATCAATCAGGAAGGGTTTAGGGCTGGCTCCTAAGGAGAGGAGGGTGCGTCTTTCTCCAGTTTGCAGGGTCTCTAAATTTTATGGGAATTCAGCAGCACACTGATAAAGTCTGCTTTTCCAGTTTGATGTTACAAATACCCCAAGATTATAACTGACAACCTAGTCATGTCTAAAATGCAGTTGTGTATTGCAAAACTTCTCTATGCTAGCTAAACTCCAGTAGTTGATGCAATATGATGGCCAGGTCCCAAGTTGCCCACCAGTCAATCTGACTTTTTTTGAAGAAGAATAAGAGAAGGCTGAACATACTAAAACATCAAGCAAAGTCCCAGACCTTCCGCTGTTCTAGGAGGAGAGCAGAAGGCTCCTGGGAGCAGCAGGAAGTATCAGACAGTTGTATCCTAGATGTTAGAAACTGGTAGGGCCTGGGCTGTACTTAGTTCACCTCTGTACAGAAGGACTGAGAAGGGTGGATACTGAAGTGGACAGAAATTCAGAAGCATTTGGGTATACTCCTGCTGCTTCTGCCAGCTTTGGCATTAGGCAAGTTTCTCAATATTTGTTGGTCCTGTTCTTTTTTTTTTTTTTCCCCCCATAAAGTAGAGCTGATAATTGCCCCTATTCTTAATGATGCTATGGGAAAAGGTTGATCCATGTTTGTGAAGTATTTACTAATGTTAAGGCCTTGAGGATAAACAGCCACTCTACTGTTTTCCTCCTGCCATGTCCCCTCCCTCTGATAACTCTGGCCCGTATTTTCGAACTGATCCCTAAAACTGAACATACTGTGAACTGACCTTTTGTCCAGCTGCAGGCTGCCTGCATCTGACAGCCTGATCGGAATGCACAAGTACCTGATTATGTGCATAAACAGCGAATGCATGCAGTTTTGGAGGCTAGTTCTTGGAAACTTGACCTGTAAATGCAATAGGTCACTTTAAATGCATTCGCAATTCTCCTACCTTTTGTGTTTATTCCTAGGCTGACTCTCTCTCACAAGCGCTATAGTGTTTTTTTCTTTTATTTTAATTACTGGGTCTTTATCTTGTTATAGAAATATGATTGCGCCAATATTGTCATTTATATTGAATAGAAGAGAGAGAAGAGAAAGTTTTAATTGATTTCTTCATTCAAACCCAAATAAAATAAACATGGGGAATTATGTGTTATAGTCAGATCTCCTGGTAGGAAAAACTGAGCTAGAATTTTTATGAGAATGGATCTTTCCCTGACAGATTTTCAGAGCTTCATGTTTTTTTCATCCAGGTTGAAAATAATTTATCTTATTTTAGCATTGTTGCTTCTGATCCTGGCCTAAGCAATAAGGAGAAAAGGTGCATAATAACAGCTGATATGTACAACAATAATTTGAAGATTTAATTCAGACTTTTGGTGGTGATGCAAATAAACATCTATTTTTTTTCTAGCTATTCATATAGACAATACATTGGTTTTTAGTGTGTGGCTCAGCTGTTCTTTTTTCCATTTAGAGTTCAGATTTTTTTTAAATAAATGACATATTTTGAGTCAGATACATTCATATATATTCATAAGACCCTTAAAGTTTTGACATTTCAGGACCTACTCTTGCAAGTGGGTTTTTATGATGCTGAAATCCTGGTCAGCCTGGGTCTACTTTGCAGGTGGAGAATCTCAAGTCTCCACAGTGTACTGTTAGCAACAGACTCAGTGGCGCTTTTGCTTGCTATTTTTCACTCAGTTTAAAGGTTTCTCTGCTAGAAACACAGCCTTGAGAGTTGTCTTGTCCCTTGACAGCTGGTGAGAATTGTCCAGGTGACCGGGGGGAGAATGGAACTCCAAACCAAACTGAAATCTGTTCCTTCTGTTGCGCTACCTGCCTCCTTGTTTCTGTTGGCCTTAACAAGAAGTGAAACACAGCTGAAGCCCAAAGCAGATGAGTACATAAGGCACTTGATTATCAATCTCATTCAGTAAATTCTATATCAGTATTAAGGAAAAGTTAGTTTTTATGTCAGACTAGAATGGTTAATTCCTTTATTATTCATTTGGTAGGTAAATTCCTCAAGTTCACGTTAGTGTAGACTTATAAAACACTTCTGTTGAAAGTCAGTCAGGAATGGCACCATGTGTTTATCATAAGCTGGCAAGGCTATTGTCTAACTGATTGAGTCTATTCTGATACTCTGGATTCCTGATATAGTTGCGTATTACTGCAAACACCATTTTCATTGCAAAGCTTCTTTTCCTGTTTGTTTGTTTTCATGCTGTAGTGAGGTTCCAGTGGATTGACCAAGAAGGAAATACGGATTTGGATTTTTTTTAATTAATGAAGCATTTAGTTGCCAATAAAGTTAATCCTAGTGTACTTGCAACTATTCATTTAGTCAAGTTCAAATGGTTTCAATAAAAAAAATATGCAAAACACATTTTTGAAGTGTCTGTTAGAATGAGATATCCATCACAGTTTTATGTGACTCCCCTCTGTATTTCTTTCTCAATCTAGCTATACTTCTTTAAAGGTGATTAAACTATTCCAACTCAGTTTCACAAATAAAATCTTATGCTCAACCAACAATCAGTTTTACTTCTGGAAATAAAGATACATATTGGTTAGTCAAAACAAATTTTGAGGCATTATCTGGAACTGTGAAAAAGCCTGCTCTCTCTCTCACTTACAGTGGAGTTGCCAATCATAAATGATCATGTGTACAAACATGTGTCCTTCGGGCTATATAAAGAACATCTTTATTTCTATTTTTAAATAGGCTTTATGTTAAATTAGACACACTCAAGTTTCCTGTCAATTTATTTAGTAATAAGAAGCAGTTGGTCAACTAGGGTACTGGAAGCAGATGTGATTAATTTGGATTAAAAAAAAAAGGAAATTCAGAAGCTAGCCAGCTACAGGAGAGCATTACTAGGACAGAAACCTTATCTATTCAACATTTCACTGAAGTTTTAAGTCTCTTTCATTTGGTCTTTCTTCCCCTCTTGTGTTGCTGGTTTGTCTTGAAGCCAGAGCAATGGCTAGTTCTGACTTCCATGAGGAAAAAATATAAATTATATAGGGTCCATATCCACTACAGAGTACTTTCTCTGGCGCGTTAGTAAAGCTGTCCTGGCTGACGTGACTTATGGTACAAAAATAATTCTTTACGCCTTTTGTTCTTGCATTAGAAGATATGGTTCTGCAGAGCCAGACTCTAAAGCTGCGATGCTGTTTTTTTTCATTTGAGACTTCAGTGGAAAACATTTCCCACTGTAATCTTTGTACTGGAAAACATGATGAGAGATCCTGAGAGAGCTGATACAAGTCTTTTGCCATGCATCACCATCCTGGCCCTGGCATAGATAAGAAAATTAAAGAGTTCTAATGGGAGTTTTACTTTTATCAGTCAGATAACTTCACATATTTAATGAAGCTGGTGTGACATTAATCTTGGTTCACACAGCTGCACTCAACTCACTTGCCATTACAGGCTGTGGTGTACCACCTCTGCTGCAAGTGAGGTGTGAGGAAGAAGAAATGGTAGCAGCATTAGGAAAAATCCCAAACATGTTCAGAATGTTTGCATGGTAGTGAATGAGTGTCTTAGTAAAAGAAGGTGGTAGAGGGAAAGGAGAAAAGAAATTTCCTGATGAACTAATTCCAGCACTCATGAGGATGGAAATGCTTTTTCTCTGTGAAGAGCAGGAAGCTGAAAAGGAAATAAGGCAGGCCTCCAGGAAAGGAACATGGGCCTCTGGTATGAATAGTTTGGTAAGTGTTCTAGTAACACTTACTGGATGTTGCTGTTTTAGAAATCACTAGTCCTTCAGGAAGCAGTGAGTGATTAGATGGACCTTGCTTTGTTCATAGCCTGACTCTGCTCTTGTGGTTTCTTTTTCCAAAAGTACCCTGCCTAACTAGCAGCCTGGATCTGTATCTAGGCAAGTTGATCATGGAGTAGATTCAGTGGAACTTAAAATTGGGCATATTTTAATGCAGGCAACTGATGTGACCATAGTTTTACAATCTGATTTTTTTCAAATGAGTGTTTTTATCCATGCCTCCATTATTGTTTATTTAAATGCTAGAAAGACATATATGTGTAGACCATTTTAAGATGAGTGGAACAGGTAGCATATATATTATAATCCAAAAGACATCTCTGATAAAATTTGCTTTGAAATAACTGCTTCTATAATTACTTTCCAGGCTATGCAAAACACTTGCTTGCTGACATAGGGGGAAAAAAGAAAAAAAAAAAAAATCCCAAGTTCTGGAAAGGAGTCTTGGGGCACAAACAGCAAGATGGAGAAATTAGTGGAAGTCATTTATTTTTCAGATAATTATGCAGCAATTTATTTCAGCGAGCAGTTTCTTTTCTTTAAATGAATGTATAATTCCTTAGATTCAGTAATTTATGACTTTATATTGATAGCAATCAATATTTTCAATACAAACATGTTCAAATTCTTCTCCTCTTGTAGAAAACAGACATTGCATTTATTTCTAAATAATAGCTCCTTTGTCCTTAACAAAAAAGGAACAGAAATTAAACAACATTTTCAAGACAAAGCAAAGGCCTTATTTTTAAGCTTGAAAAGGAAAAATTCAGTCACACAGTTTGATTTCCTTCTTTTTTCTCTCCTCCCCTCCCTTCCCATATAATTTCAGGTCAATATAGTGCAGGATGCTTTTTTCTTAGCTGGGATAGCTAAAACTCCAGAAGCTTATATGTTCCAAGTGGAACTATAGTTTTATGAACTGTTTGCCAAATCTGGCTGGAGAAATAAAATTATTTAATCACGTTATTTTTTAGATGAGTTACTGTTCGAAGAGAATTTTTTACAGAAGTAATGTACGCAATGTTTTTCTAAATCCCATTTAAGTTTTCAAAAATCTAGTTTGTTTACCTTAGTCTTTAAAATTAAAAATTGTGTCTTAATGTGTAGCTAACTGGGGCAAGGTTTAATTTTAGTAAGTGAATAGATTTAATTTGCCTAAACAGATATTATTGAATGAAATATCACCTCTAGAGGGCACTGTTAAATTGAGATGCTTGGTTTGTATTTTATCATGTAAACTACTGGATGCCTGATTAACTGACCCTTGTATAGAATTTTTTATGGTGATTAGGTATTGTTCATATCCATAAACATTAAATATCTTTAAAAACAGATCATGTTTAAAACTTTTAAGCAAAGCTGTAGATGTTCCTGTGAGCATTGCACCCGAAAGTAAAAATGAGGTGGCTTCAAGCTGGAGTATCAATCAGCAGTGAGAAGACCTAAACAACCAGGATAGTGTAGTCACTATTTGGAGCTACTTACACTTGAACAGACAAAAGTAAGGGAAAAAATAATTACTAATCCAGGACTTCTCTAACTGGCCACCTTCTCAAGTCAGCTTGACTCTAAAGGCTGGAGTGTAGTATGTTGCAGACCTTAATAAGAATGTTTAAACTTTCCATTTTGTATTTCTTAAGATGGACCTCACCTTTCTTTTTCATAAAAGGTGACCATCATCTTGCTGTTGTCACTTGTAATGATTCTGAAATTCTGGGTTTGTAATTGAATACTTTTGTTTCTGTTTTGTTGCATTAACCTTCATTTTCTAACCTGTTTACTCATCCTGGTGTTCATCAGATTTGCTGCTTAATTCATAGCTTCTTTTGATACATATAAACAAGCAGGCCAGTGCATGCCATACAGAAATCTGTATGAATCAAGGTCTGTAAAGTAAATCACAGAACCTTGTAAGCAACAATGACATTCCTTCTTGCTTTTTTCTACTTTTCAAAAATAAAATGTACTAGAAGAATACAGTGTGTGTGTTAGGGTAAAACAGGCATTGAAATGACTATGAACAACGTAGTCATCTTTGTGGGCTTTAGTTTATGGAATTGTTTAATAGAACTTTTTTGAATGTAGGATTGTTAACAGCATGCAATGAACAGGTTGTCAGACACATTGTCTTCAAAGCCAGTTCATTCTTAGCACTCGTCCTTAGTGACCCGTTAAAGCTAGACAAGTTGACCCTTTCTGCAGCAGTGTAGATATTCAGAAGAATATATAGCATCATTTCATTAATGATCTTGCTTTACACAAATTAGATATCTATCACAGATGATGGATCACCTATGAAATCAGATTTAGCCCCGTGTGCACATCTTACTTGCATGCGGAGAAATGGATGAATTCTGTACACTGTGTAATCGTATCTAATAAAACAGAAAAGAATGGAGAGGGAAAAGCTGCTATGACGCATAAACTGGTACTGTTGTCTTCAACGCTATTAGTAATCTGTCTGCTTCTGAACGTTGGGTAGCATCTGCTGTCTGATCCCAGTCAAGAACTCATCAAGAGCAAAGTATTTAGTTTCTGTTGTGCTTCAAAGGGTATTCCATGGACTATTTGTGGTTCCCCCCCTTTGCCAGATAGAGGAAGGAACAGGTCAGGTTTTTATTTTGGGACAGAAAGGGATAATAGTGTGTCTACAACATATGCACTTAGTCTGTTTCCTTGAGGATAGGCATATTTTTGGAATTTCATGTGGTGCTAATGGTATGTTCAAAAAGGTGCCTCTTTCTCTTCATGACTCATTTTACACAATCTGAGTCAGGCTAGAAATGTGGACCTTGTTTTCCCATTTTTGATGTGAATACTATAGCGTCAAATTTAATGTTCTTTTCCGATTTGGGTGTCCTTTCTGCTTTTTCCAAGAAGCTGCACCCCGAAGCTGAGAAACTTTATAGAAAGTTCTGATGAACATATATATACCCAGGCAGGTTTTGTAGAACAACAGGATCGGCCAAAGAATTTTCCTGGAAGACAAACTAACTTCTGGAAAGCTGTTGACTGTTCAAACCATTGATTATAAATCTGTTAAGAAATTGAGATTAGTTGCGACTGGAACTTCTCAGGTGCTCTGCAGGAGAACAAGGGGGAAAATAAGCAAGCCTTTTCTTCTAGAAATATATCGCAGTGTATCTTTACTAGTCCACACTGCAGGCTTACAGAAATTGTGGCTCCTTTTTACACTAAGCATTCAGAGAGGTGGGGAGAAGGAGAGGGAGAAACTTGGCTGTATTATGCGACTACGAAGGCTGTTCCTATGGTAGCTGGTGACTTTGTGTGGCAGAGGCCTGAGCCAGACTAGTAAGGGAGTGTGCTAGGGAAACTAGGCTTCACTGAGCCACTCCAAACATGCAAACTGGTCTTCAAGTACATGAAAAGTCTGCATAGGGTGTAATGCAATTCTGGTTTCTAATCACGGGCTTTGTTAGCTTGTTAAGGTATGGCAAGAACACTGGGATTCCTGAGGCGGTCGTTTTCTTGAGTTAGCTTGTTTTATGGTGACATTCATATTAAATTTGTGTCTCAAATGAACTCATAAAATGAGAGAGAAAATCACTTTCCTAAATTTATTTTGTTCTAGGGCTTTGCTGATAGTTTAGTTATTCTGTCTCACTAGAAATTAAATGAGTGCTCAATACATTTTGAAGAAATGTTCGAGCGGTTACAACTAGGATGCATTTTGTATTCCTATCAGGGTTGCTCCTGAATCTGGGTATAATTTCAATAACTCAATAAGAAACAAAGTAAAGGTGTGGGCATAAGTGTCCTGCAGATTTATGGCTATTACTGAATTTGAAGATTTTGATCTTTAGGCTGAGCTGTGGCTGTTCTGCAAGATGATTGTAAGAGGCCATTATTTTGCTCGTGTGTGTATTGCAGTACTGTCGCAAGCTAGTTTCCCTGCAGGACAAGGAGAGGATGTGTGCAGCCATGCCATGGCACAGAGCATTTCTCTGGCATACTGTCTCAATCCATGGATAAACTATAGTCCCTGCACTGAAGATTATGTACTTGTGTATGATGTAGTGGTTTATTGCAGAAATAGGGTAAACCATGATGTTTATGAGGCACTCAGACAACTCAAACCAGTATTAGTCATTCCCCTCCCTCCCATGCATGTGTGCGTGCATGCACACACATATTTAACATAAAATATTAATGAGAAAAACTTCAGTCTGAATTAAGATGATATAAATTTTGTGGAATCTATTCTTTTTATTTGTGGGCAATGTTTCCTTTTCATTGACTACCACTGTGTGGAGACAGTTTAAGGTGCAAAATAACAAACTGGTACTGCTATAAAGATTGTCAGCTGTAACATGACTTTGCACAGCTGAAAACCAACATAGGCTCATTATTGGTAAATGCTGCAGTCTTGAAGGAATTTATGGTTGGGTACCTTGATAACTGCCGAGGCCTTCCACTTTTATTACTTTTTCCTAAGACTGTAAATGTTTAGTTTATTTGGAATTCCATCCTACAACAGAATATGGGGATTGTGTATGTGCTATTCTGTGTGAACTGTGGAATCAATATACAGTCTTAAATATTGGAAGGACATCATTGTAAACTAGTTATTGATGTGCTAAAGTCATTTACACCTGACAGAGAAGATAGATTATGACACTATTAATTTAACTGGCAGTGGGTATAGGAAGATAACCTGCCATGTAAGCCCACAGACAGTCATCTGTAAAGTTTTTATGCATATTTTGTTCAGCAAGCTATACAGCTCTGACAGCTACGAATCACTTTTAATCTGTCAATTTCAAAGGCTGTCATCAGAAAGTTCAGCTGAAGGAGAATGTCTGTTTGACTCATCTTATATGTAAGATGATTACTGTTTGTCACATTTACAAATTATCCTATTCTTAGAGAAATAAAGCTAAGCTGTTTAGCGTGGTTATTGTGTAACTTTGAAGGCAGGCTGCAGTAACGCATGCAAAATAGAAATATACAGTTGCATAGTGAGACTTGTTTGCTAATGGATGGCATGCAGCAATAGCAATAAAAGCAAAGATGTTTTGCCTTGCAATAACTCTTGATACACATAAAAATATGTAAAGAAAAATGTAAAAACTGCTGAGTGTTCACTTTTTCCTGTGATATACAGTACAGATATAAACTCTACAACAGATAACATAATTTCAAAAAGAATAGCTGTGGCTCTCCAGATTTTAAAAAAAAAAAAAAAAAAAAAAGTGGATTGAAGTTTTTCCTAAGTTCTCATATGAAATTTCATTGGCCTTGCATACAGACACAAGACTTGGTGCAGTTCTATGGGATATTTCCTTATCTGAGGCATTTTCAGGGTAGATTTTTAGCAGAGATGTTGGGGGTTTATGTTTTGTTAAGCTGAAGGTTGTGGAAGGTGTTTGGTTTTTGTTATTTGTTTGCTTTTAAGGTAACTGTGATCAAGTTAAGGTCCTTTGCCTTTTAGGGTTGCTCCTACTCTAGTGGCATTTTTGGCACTTTCAGTCTGTTCTTCAGTTTTCCCTGCTTCTGGCTTCCAGAACTTGCCCTTGTTCCACTGACAGATCCTACAGTGAAGGCTGCTGTATACTGGAAAATTTGTTTTCCCCTTAGATCCTCCTAGTGTGCATATTTTAATGACCTCGGGTCTTGTGACCATCTGTGGAGGTGAAAAGCATCCGTCCCTGCCTTGAAGCAATTGTTCTGTTGTTTATAGAAATCACAAAACTGACTTGGCTCCTAAAGTGCTGCAGCTTTGGGAGGCCAGGAAAAACTGAATCATTTTAATGACTGTGTGGTAACCATTGGTTCAATAAAAGTTTCAATGACTCTACTGGGCTTTGAAAATGGCAGTGTGTATTATTCTTACTCATTTAGCTGGGTACCCAGTATATAATGACAATAAGCAAAACAGTAAATAAAAATACTAATGCAACATAGTCATTAAGGAAAAAAGTTACTCAGTAACAGAATAACAAAGCGTTGCTGCTAGATATAAAAAAAAAAAAATTTGAAGAATTTTATTCAGTCAACAGTGAATTTCACAAAGTACGAGCTTTCAGCAGTACTTTGTTCAGCCAATTCCGTTCTCCTTGTTCAGGAGAACTTTGTGTTGATGTAAAACAGAAATTCTGTCTGATTCTGGAGGGTTTCAAAAGCTTTATCAAAATTCCTGGGATAGTCGAAAGTAATCTTTACCTTTTCTGCAAATTAGAGATCTACCAAAAATAAAAAGGCCCATATAATGAAAATAGTATGAAAGGCAAAGGAAATATTTGCCCTTAGAGGGATCTAAAAGAGACATCTTTAGACTGGGGCAGCTATGTTATGTGTTGGTCCTTTACACATTGGGGAGCTCCATAGGCTATTTATTGCACCTTAATAATGTCCTCTGAATAGCTTCTAATGAACTCCTTTTACACTAAACCATGTGGGTCCTGAATAGGGAGTGATCTTCCCTCCTGTTGCGTAAGCAAAGGTGTTTCTGAACCAGTGAGACAGGTACAGATGAGCTGCAGCAGAGCTAAAGCCAATTACTCTTGCCCTGTGCTGGCTTGGCATCACTGTATAGCACTCAGAGCATTGTCAGTGTTCTCATGTGAGGGCCTCACTACTCAACTCACTAAATGTGTGAGTTGAGCTCAACTCACAACTCATGTGAGGGCCTCAACTACTATAAGACTGATAACCTCTTAAGCTATATGTTACCCTAATTAATATTATTTCTCTGTTCTTCTTTTACTCCTTATAAAGTATTAGAAAAACTAGTTTGGATCTCTATATTTTCCTGAACTAAAGTTTCCCGGATCCTGTAGTCTTTTGACATTGCTTGGTAGCTATTGCTTGTAGACCTTCCTTTCTGGAGAGAAAATTTAGAAATGTCCAGGAGTTGATAGAAGAAGACAGAACTAATTTATAGATATTGCTGTGCTCAGTCTTGAGCAAACTCCCTACCAGAATTACTGGGAAAAATATGCTGCTTACTCTTCTTTCACTTTTAATGAAACAGCTAATATTGCTCCTTGGTATGGATCCCTGAGGCCAGGCTTTGTCTGTTCTGCTGATCTTAAAACCAAGATCACATGTACTATGTGACAAGCTTAAGGAGAGTGAGGAGAATGCACCAGAAAGCCACAATACCCTAAGCATCTTTCTCAATTTTGTGTGGTGTTCATGCATGGACAACTTCTTTGTTGCACAGTAATTGTCACATCCCATAATACATGGAGATGTGCTCCTCTGGCCATGCCAATTGAGGGTCTAATTCTTCATTCCCTGGGTCCTTTTGATAAATCTACACTGCGCTTCTCAATTGCAACAATTGCTGAATTTTGTGTCAAGGTTGTCATTGTTCTCTAGGAAAAAAATGAGAGATTTAGTTTAGGCTTTTCTGCTTTGTAGATGTGGTCTCTTTAGGCTGTGGTAGTACCCCAGCAGAAATCAACTGTAGGACAAATTTATGCTCTGGATTTATCAAGTCTTATTTGTCTTTTGAGTTACGGTATCACACCCTTTGTTCTCTGTTCCTTTTATCTTGCAGGCTGTTTTACAATATCTGGTCTTGTGCCCATATAGGGTTCTGTATGTGTTGCCGCCCTTGAGTTTACAAAATGAGTCTTGCTGACTAACCTGTAGCTGAGGTATGGCAAATTCATTGTCAGCACTGCATCTGAGGCTAATAAAATTAGTTTATTTTTCACTGAAGCATTACAGTAACTGGGGAGGCAGAATCTTGCAACTGAGAAATTGAAGGCAGTAGAGGAGCCTGAGACCTGAGTAGGAAGAACAACAGTAGTGAGCAGCAAATCCTACCACTGTTACTGAGGATCAGCCATGTGTAACTAGGTATAAAATATCTTTTCTATATTTCAAATGCTTGGAACTATTTCAAGCAGGAAATAAGGACATGGGCTGCACAGACCATATGAATCAGTTGACCTCATCAAAGCATTTCCCATGAGGTTTAAGTGAGAAATGTAAATACAAATATACATGTTTCAATATCTTGTATGCAGGTAATGTATTTTTAATTTTTTTCTGTGAAAGATGCATGCAGTGGCTCACCATTCCTTTTGTAGGACAAATCTTTGTTTCTAGGCATTGGTTTAGTCTCTTTTTCTGTACAAAGAGATAAAACTTTTAAAGTCTTTTGTGATAAATGAAGTTCGTTTGCATTGTATCAGATAAAATAGTTGCTAGACATCTAGTTCTCTTCTTGAAGAAAAGACTGGACGTGGGGTGGAAATACTTAAGTTCTTTTCCTGATTTCTTCCCCCATTTATTTCTCTGTCCTGCTATTTGGCTGCAAAGCTAACTTTACCTCTAGGCAAGTGGGCAAGCAAGCATCTCCTTCCGGAACTGATGTCAATGTATCTCCTTGGACTAATTGGCAAGTAAATGGTGCAGTCTATATGTTGCCTCCTCAGGAGAGAGTCCTTACATCAGCAACTTTGTGATACTTTGCTCTGGAATTTAGCCCTATGTTTAACCCCTTCTTGATATTGTTTATAAGAACTTAACAGTCTTTCTCAGTTCTGCATAATGCATGGGAACGGCTGCAATTTCCCTGAGAACAAGGCTTGTAAATTAATATTGACTGATTATTTTAAGCAAGTTTTTTTCTATCAGTGTCCTTTGGCAAATATTAGTATAACATACTGAAATAACATTAAGTAATCCTGTAACTTGAGCTTTTTTTATTGATAAAACAATCAAATGAATAAGAATAAAAATAGAATTCCACATAATTTAGACTACTGGGCACAACAGAGCTGTGCTAAGATAGTCATCTTTTCAAAAACCCTTTGAATAATTTTGCAGTGTTCATCAGAAGTTGTTAATGTACAGTTAATTCATTTGTTACTGGAAAATCTCTTCTGTGCAAAACAATCCTACTTTCAGGAACTGCTTAGCATCCTATCAGGAAGAGGAGTGTGTAGTGATGTTTCCAAGACAGTTCAGAATTTTTAAATTGCTTCCCCCAAGCAATATATCAAATTATTCACTAAAGTGAAGAGTTGATTTTTTTTTGAAGTCAGAAGTGTTTCATACTAATGTGAACAAAGCCAGCTGCTTCACTAGCTAACAACTAAATTGTGTCTGTATATGTGTGGGTTTTTTCAACTAAAAGATTCACTAGTAACTCTTTATTTCAGCTTTTTAATTCAATGGGTTGTATTAGTTTTAAAAAACCTTTATTGATGTATTTAACTGAAAAATCCTAGGCTTTTTACTAGATTGTTTTCAAATGACAAAGAATATTTCAAAATAAAACATATATTTATTTCCTGAAGTGTGTGCTACACAGATGAAGAACATCTTTAATAAGCTAGCACCCTCCTGCTGAGTTTTTACCATCAGAACATGTCTATGCTAGGCAAAGTTTCATTTCTATTTAGTTTCAATTAAATGCCTGTAATGTAATTACATAGCACAGGAAGGATCTATTGATGTTGTGAATTTGATTTTTAATAAGATTACAAAAAACCCTCTAAGGTGCCTCCATAACTTTTGAAATTATTGTCTGTCCATCTAACTTCTCATGTGCAATGATAACATCTGGCAAGTGTCAAATCCTGTATTTTTTTTCCCTTTGAGAAATACTTTACTTGGCCATTGATTTTGATGGGAGTGCTTGGAATAAAATACTCTTCATTTGAGTAAAAGGCAGTAGAATCAGGCTTATGGTATATGATGGAAGCAGTATGGTGGCTATACTGGAAATACAGATACTGATGCTCTTGGAGATAGTATAACTGTCAGTAGAACCATGAATGTTTTTGCTTGTGTGACTGAAGCTAAACAAGCAAGAACAATTGCACTTTTATCACTTGCAAAAACATCTAATCATTTCATGGCTTCACCTCCTATTTTTAGATTTTTCTGCGTGAAGCTGCTTTTTCATCTGTCTGATGGCAAAATTTTACCATTTCATCAATAAAACTGGCATTTCACCTTGAATCTATTCACAGAAGCTTTGTCACTTGAGGTGTATAAATCTTGTTTGGATGAAGCTGTCACGTTTAATTAAAATCTTATTTTGTGCAGGAAAATCCACAGTTCAAAATAGGAAACTTCATACAATTGCAGTAATCTGTAGTTTATAACATGTTATCTTTTGCATACAAATAATCTTTTTGGTTTTGGCAGTGTCCTTCTATGAGTTAGCTTCTTCCATTCCCCCAAGAAAAGGCTGGTTCCTTTTGATGTGACTGGTAAAGAAGCAGAGATGACTAGGAAGACAAAATGAAAGATTTGATAATGATCCAGAGGTGCAAGTTTGAACTTTGTCCTAGACATGTGCCACCATGTCATTCTAGGTGGCCCAACTGTGTGTGTGTGTGCGCGTGCGTGTGTTTAAACTGGAAATTCAAACTGGTGGGATATAGCACGGGCCATATGCCTCTCTTGTGTGAAGCTGGTTAATTTGCCTTGACCATACTAGCTTGGTATGTCATCTCAGGTGGGTTTCTGGATGTCTTGACCCAAGCTGGCCAAAAGCGGGGAAACAACCTCAACAACTGCCTCAACAACTGATGTATTTATTTTGCTGCTGGTATATGATTAGAGGATGAGCTGAAAAGTTCATCCGGGTTGTATCTCTTGATTTGCTTGCTTTTTATAGGGAGCTATTTAATACCATGCTGGCTGAGGCTGCAGGTCAGGGAACTGCCAGGGAGTGGGGGTCACTGGCCTTCTCTGATCTTGGATCATTAACCCCAGTGATTTTCAGAATAGCCTTAGTGCTGTTACAATGATATCTCAAAGGCAGAACAGAATGGTCATGGAGGGACTCGCAATGAGTCTGTCTCAGAATAAGTGATTTAGAGGAAGTCTGGCAAAAAAGGAAACAAAACCTCTCTCTCTCATTTGGGCACAAACTGCAATATAAGAAATTCCATTTAAATGTAGGAAAACACTATTTTTTTATTGTAAGGGTGACTGAACACTGGAGCAGGTTGCCCAGAGTCTCCATCCTTGGAAATGTTCAAAACCTGTCTAGGCACGGTCCTGGGCAACCTACTCTAGTTGACCCTAGACCCTCATTTGAGCAGGGGGTTGAACTAGATGATTTCTAAAGGTTCCTTTCAACCTCAACCATTTTGTGATCCTTTGTCTGCTGTAGTGCCGTAATGCACAGGCAAATTTTCCTTTTGATGTTCTAAAGGCTTTTTTACTGTGCTGAGTGGAAGTGGCAGTTCCAGAGCCAGGTGTGTGCACTGCTTATGTTGTAGTTCTTAGGAATGAGTCCATCGAATGGTGTGTATGCATTTCAGTAGAACTTCCCAGGCAGAAAAAACTCTTAGGACTTCTGTGCGCACAATTCTTTTCATTAAAAAAATGTCAGAAGTATTTGAGCGACTAAGGGTCCTCCTTCCACTTCAGCAGTACTCTATTGTAGGAGAGTTGTGTTTCTGAATCAAGCTGAGGCATGCATGCAAGATGAATGAACTTGCTCTGAAAATGTTGCTTTCTTTCTCACTAGAAAAATAAGGGGGTGTGTGGGTATATTTATAAAAAATATTTTTTCTGGCTACCAGTGTGCTGTCCCAGATTCGTACAAAATTAATAAGCTTTTAATAGACAAAAATGGTATCTTTTGACACAAATAATGCAGAAAGTCTGTTAGGAAATATTCTCTCAGTAATTTAATTAATACCTTTACTGAAGTAACTACAACTATATCCACCAGCCCCAAATGGAGTAAAGTCCCTCTCAGGCTAGATACTATGGGCTTCTAATCTGAATGGATGAGACAAAGGAAAACAGAAAGAGACAGGTGAAGGAAGTGTTATATCTGAAATATTAGTGCATTAGATTAGGTTTAGGAGTCAGTGTCCTCATTTGTATTTGCTATTTCTTCTAGGGCAATGGGACGTAATGCAGAGAGCTTAGAATTAGAAGTTACAATCTCCCAAGAGCATTGCTTGCTGCAGGCACAGTGTCATGGTGGTACGGCTATACTGCTTACAGACCGGTTATTGACTCTGTATAAGGCTATACTGCAAATCATGGGTGCACCAGGTCAGCTATGTGCTTATCAAGAGTATTTATGCTGGAGTTTGCTGCCCATGATGGATGTAGTCTACGTGTATCTTTTTTGCTGAGCATAATGCTAGTTATCAAATCCTTTCTTGTTGTTTGAATGAGATTCAATAACAGGTGCTCTATCCTTGCTGTAAAGGTCCTGTAAGACAAATGGATTACATGTTCTTAGTCTTCCTTTGTTCTGTCAGCTTTACTGACATACAAAGTAGCATCACAGAGTACATCTGTCTATAAAAGGCTTTGCTTTTCAGTACAGTGTGAGATGCAGCATATTCAAAGTGGCATGTTAACGATAATTGAACACAACTGTTAAATGATTTCCAGACCAATAAAGTTAAAACAGAAAAGTGGTGTCAGAGCATTTGTACCAGTATGTTGTTTTTAATTAATTTGGAAATAAATGTAAGACTTGAGCTTTAACTCTTCTATGTGAATACTACAGAAAGGATATAACAGTAGTTTCATTAAAACTTTGTTTTCCTATTGGTAGCCCATATACATGATTAGAGATAATAAATTTTACAGAGAAAATGCAGTTTTAGAGGCTGGAAACTGTCTGGGAAGCAGCTCAGGTGAAAAAGATCAGGGGGACCTGTTAGAAAACCGTGAGCCTTCAGTGTGTGCCCTGGCAGCAAAGAAAGCCAACAACATCCTGGCCTGTATTGAGAGGAGCACAGCCAGTAGGTTGAGGGAAGTGATTATCCTCCTTTCCTCAGGACTCTTTAGACAACATCTAGATACTGCAACCAATTTAGGGCCCCTCAGTATATGAAAGGTGTTCATCAACTGGAGCAAGTTCAGCAGAGGGCCACCAGGATGGTTTGGGGCTGGAGCACTTGCCCTTTGAGGAGAGGCTGAGGGAACTGGGCTCTGTCAGCCTGGAGAAGGGATGACTTTGGAGAGGGACCTAACAGCAGCCTGCCTCTAACTGCAGGAAGGTTATAAAGAAGACAGACAGCCAGGCTCTTCGGTGATGCATGGCAGGAGGATGAGTGGCAATGGGCATAAACTGAAATGAGAGATTCATGTAGGGGCAGACAGCAAGGGATTGGACAAGATAGAGTTAAGGAGCCGAAAGCCTTGGGAGGAATAAATAGCAGTATGTAGATAGGGTAGTAGCTGCATGGAATGAGAAGGAGTGATGACGGGAACATGACCTTTGAGAAAGTACCGATCGGGGCTAGAGCTTATATAAAGGGCTTGCTTGCTTGAATAGAGTTGATTCTGATCCAGCACACTGGAGTCTGTGAATCAGACCGCCGCAAATGGCGCCCAAACAGGGACCGAAGACTGACTTCGTCCAGGGCTGTAGAAGCAGCGGTTAGCTGAACCGGTGGCGGAGCCCAGCTGAACAAAGAGCTGCTGAAAGGAAGCAGAAGGGGAGCCGCTGAAAGGAAGCGGCATTGCGTGCAACAGGTTACCTACCACTGGAGGGAGGTACGCAGCCGGGAACGCGTGGGAGTCATGAGAAACGGAATCTCCCTGCAAGATAGGTCTGTGCTAAAGGTAATGCAAAAGACTGAAACAGCATGGCAGAGATTATACCCCCCCCCCAAGATCTCCAGATATTATTGATGTGGGCACGCTTGAACTGTCCTGAGGTGAATTCTAGCACAATTTGTAGCCTCAGTACGTGGGACTCGATTGGAGTTAAGCTCCGGGACGTGGCAACAAGAAATGATAAGACAGCGGCAGGACTTTTAGCCCCGTGGCATACCATGCTTGAGACCCTGAAAGAGCATAGTAAGAAGAAAACACAGGGACTGGAGGCACCCGCAGCCCCCACAGCACCTCTGTCAAGCGACACGGTGGTGGGGGCAGTGGGCGGATGGGACTCCCCAGGAAACAACCCAGACAATCCATTTGACCCAGGGCTGATCGATCCGGAACAGGAGCTGGACCTCTATCTGCCTCTTAACGTGCCTTGCTGTGTCCACCGTAAGGCCTACCAGGGGATGGGTGCGAGTCCCATCCCCAGGGTTTGAGTGGGTTTCAAGTCCCAGCTCGGTCCGGCCGGAAAGGGGAGTGCGCAGCCTGATCAGCATGAGGCGCACTGCAAGACTGTAAGACAGAAGTCTAGAGTCACTGTGAGTGGTGTGAGCGTGCACAGTGCTGTGTGTGCGAGTGTGTATAGCCTGGGAACCGGCCGGGGTGCCCGTCAGCTGATGAAGCTGCCTGCTGCGAAGGGACAGCAGTCCTAGCAGTTAAAGACTCGGGTGGTGTGAGTGCGGTTCCCAGAGAGTGAGAGAAAGAGAGTGTGTGATATAAAAAAAAAAAAAAAAAAAAAAAAAGTTGGTCCAGCTATGTCAGGAGGATTGCCCATTCCTGGCAAAGGAGGAAAACCCAGTGGAACCCAGCAAGGGACTTTTGATCAGCAGGCTAAATTGTCCCATGATTTCTTTTTTTTTTCCACCAAAATGCAAAAGCGCTACAAAAAAACTTATATCACAAGGGACTAGACCCAAAACATTATTTGAAGTTGCCCTGATTGCCAAAATGCATCCCCGTTACCACCCTACTTAGGGACCAACCCTCGAGGCCTGCAACCCTGTAGTATTTGGCAGACAGACGTTACCCATTATCCCTTATTTGGAAAACTGAAATATGTCCATGTCTCTGTAGATAACTTTTCCCATTATGTTGTCACTACTGCCTATGCTGGGGGAAAAAAAAAGCCGTGATGTATGTTGTCACTGGCTTGCCTGTTTCACCACAGTGGGGGTTCCCACTCTAATTAAAACTGACAGTGGTCCCGCATACACTGCACAGCGAATGCGGGCATTTCTTCAAACCTGGGGGGTCACTCATGTGACTGGAATTCCCTATTCCCCAACTGGCCAGGCAATAGTGGAACGTACCCATCGTACTCTAAAAAACATGCTTGAAAAACAAAAAAGGGGGAATAGCCCCGGTGCCTCCCCACAAGAGCAGCTGTGGAAAGCCTTATATGTTCTCAACCTCTTAAACTGTTATACGGACCAAAGTGCAGTTAATAAGCATTTCTCATGCCCTACGTGGCGAGAACAGCCTCGGGTTCACTACAAGAACCTGGAACCGGGTCAATGGAGTGAACCAGTAGACTTAATAACGTGGGGGAAAGGTTATGCTTGTCTCTCCACAGGTAACGGGCCTCATTGGATGCCTGGATGGCTGATTCGACCTGTTGACGCATCCCTCGAAACACCAAATGAGGACTGAGAGCCAGTTCAGATGAGCCCATGTTGGGACATTTTCTGGCAATATCTGCCTGCCTTGGGCAGGGTCAATATTGACTCATAAAAGCTTACCGTGACTACGTGACCTTACTGATAAGGTGTAGATAGAATCAGAGTGGAACCCTTTTGAGGGATAGGACTGGATGTTAGGTTTGGGGTCTGTCCCGATCCAATATCGGGAGGGTTTCGTTACGATCCCAAGGACGAGATTAAGATGCTAAAACCGGTCAAATATCGTACAACCTTTTACCTTTATTTTCCATGAAGTGGGGAGAAAAGGCGTGTGTGGGGGGAAGGCGAAGGAGAGGCGAAGGGAAAAAGGGAACAAGGGTAAGGGGAAAAGATAGAGAAAAGTTGGAAAAGCAGAGAGGAAGCTAGCTACCACCACTCCGAGGCCGATGATGTTCTGCTGACTCCGCTCGAATCACAGCTCAAGCTGGGGGGCCTCCGACGAGGAGCGAGGGCCGAGAGAGGGAGCGAGAGAGGAGGGGGCCAAACAAAGAAATCCCTCGGCAATTATAGCTTTTTCAAATTAAGTTTTCTCACCCCTCACGTGGTAGTTCAGACCAATACTAATATTTGGGTCTGGGGTCTCCTGCTCCTTATTGGGTCTCATCACTGTCCCTAGGTAGGCAGTTTACTGTTGCTGTTTCTGCTGACAGGTGTGTCTTCATTCTTGGGTCCAGCCATTAGCTCTCAAGGTCCTGACAAAGAAGGTGATAACTCCAGCAATTAGCACTGTTTCAGCAGTGCACAGGAATGCAAATTGCTGGTAACGCCCTTATCATTCCTGCCTGCAGCAGCTCTGGGCCCTTTCTCACTGTACTAGGGAGTGCGGCCTAAGGCTTCAGCAAATTTAGCCACTCATGCCAAGCAGGTTTTATAGAAGTTGTGCTAAAAACGGACAATAATTTACAGTCCAGATCCCAAAGTCTCTGCCCGATTGTGGTCTCGTTCAGTGCAGGCTCGGTGTGTCCCGGGTGGTCGCAGGGAGACCATCTCAGGGGTCGCAGCAGCCCAGTCCTGTTTCCGCCAGGGACAGATGGCTTGTTCGGGGTTGTGGCCTGCCTGCACCCCATGCACCAAGAAATGTTTAAGGCAAAAAAATTCATTCATCAGTCTGCCACAGGGTCATGGGTTAAGAAGGTACTGGAATGTGGACTGGTAATCTTGCTAAGATTTCTAGCCCTTGCTATCTATCTCCCCTGCTTAATAAGCCTTATGCAAAGAATGACTCAAAGGGCTTTGCATCAAGTACTTGCTGTACAAATACACACTGCACTGGCAATATTTAGTTTAGAAAATAAAAAAGGGGGAGATGTAGGGGCAGACAGTGAGGGATTGGACAAGATAGAGTTAAGGAGCCAAAAGCCTTGGGAGGAATAAATAGCAGTATGTAGATAAGGTAGTAGCCGCACGGGATGAGAAGGAGTGATGATGGGAACTTGACCTTTGGGAAAGTACCAATCCGGGCTAGAGTTTATATAAAGGGCTTGCTTGCTTGAATAAAGTTGATTCTGATCCAGCACATTGGAGTCTGTGAATCAGACCGGCACAGGTTCAGACTAGGTAAAAGAGGAAACTTCTCACCACGAGGGCAGTCAGGCAGAGGGGCATTCAGATGGACAGTCCAGAGAGGCTGTGTAGTCTGTCCTTGGAGGTTTTCAAGACCTGAGTGGCTAAAGCTCTGAACAGCTTGGTCTTGTCTCACAGCTGGCCTTGCTTGGAGCAAGAGATTGAACTTGTGACCTTCTGAGGTCCCTTCCAGCTTGAGTTATCTTGTCGCTATCTCCATAATGGAGGTGTAAGATAAATGTGAACATAGAATGGGTAAAATCTCTTACCAGCAGAGGCACTGATGGGGTGAGATGGTGCTCATAGGTGGGAGGAAAGAGGGGACGACACTGTTTGGAACCTCCTTTACGTTTGCTTTAGATACTTCCCATAAATGAAGTGGGGGGTGTGAGTGTGTTTAGTGGGGCAGCGTGAGTATATTCAGGAAGGCCAAACAGCAGCAAAAAGGGAAGCTGCAGTTGCTGTGGGACCTGCAAGCTTTCAGAGAGCATATAGTGGAACAATAGTTATGCTGTCTTCAACACAGTGCTTTGTATGCTTGTTTTGTATTGTTCAAGTCCAGAAAGTGGTACAGCCATGTTATTGTTGCATGCATTTTAAGACTATCTGGTAAAGAGCCATGTGTAACTTTCTGTTCTGCTTCCAATACCTGTGTAACTTGCTCAGAGCCATGTTGTGTTCATGTGCTGTAACTACATTTCTAAACTTCTAGCTATTTCTGGCTAGTACATGTGAAGGCCTTAAGTGGCAGTAGGCATTAGGCTTAATGCTAACATTTTATTCATCTTCATAGGAGGAAAAGCCTTGGTCCCCTTAAATACATAAATCTGTAAATAGCTCTTGATAAGAAGACATAAGTCTGAAAGGAAATGAGTCCCTTGCTTGTCAAGAGTTCAGAGTAGATACATGGGGGAGAGATTAAAAATCATTGTCAATTATTTTTTTTCTTTCATTTTGTGTATTTTGAAACTTGAAAATATTTTACAGAGATATAGCTGGCTTAGTGTAAAAATTAAATATAGTGACTATAAAGTAAAATGGTATGTGTGTTAGATAGTAGGATAATTACTTTGTATTTCTATTCCATTGCTTTGAGGGGACGGATTTCCTAAAGGAAACAAGAGCCCTACATCTCTGGTAGCAGTGAGGTTAAACCACCTGTTTAGCAGATTGTTTCATCATTCTTATAAATGAGATTACCTTTAGGAGTCTCTGGAGAAGTCTGGTTTCATTAAACACAGGGTGCTAGATGACGCAGGGGAGCTGCAGAAAAATTGGAGGGGAAGATGTAAAAGTGTTGGTTTCTTCCATTAAGTTATCACACTGACTGAGTCAAAATGAGAGTAACATAATGTAACAGGAAGGAGCAGCCAGTCTTGTGCTTGTCCCTGGTCCCCTCGGCGGAGGGAGTGATGTGCTTCCCACGCAGGTGCTTCCAGGGGCTGCTGCTTTAACAGAGCTGAGCAGCTGCAGCCTTAACCTAGTCAGTATGCGACTTGCTCTTACCTCCTGCTACTTTCTTTTTCTCTATCTTAGATTGTTAACTCCTGTTAATTTAGCACAGAAAATAAAATGCTGTTTCAGTGGCATCTTTCTTTTTCTTGACAGATCTTTCACTTTCCTTCTGCTTTGTGTCCCCCTTCCTCTCTGATTGGATTGCTAGGGAGCCATTTTCTATTGATCTGGAATTAGGGTCGAAGGAAGCTTTAAATAGCATAAAGAGAACCATTTTTTTCTTTAAGTCAATTTTAAGTAGAGATTCAGTCTTCTACACCAGGATTTTCCAATCCCAGATGCCCAGGCTCTGACGCTACTGCTACACAGGGCCTCCTGCTGAAGCCTCCTGCTTCTGAAAAACAGGCCGTAGCAGCCAGCCACTTAACCGGGCCGTGGGCTGATTTCAAGCCCTCAGTATTTGAGCTCTAACAGATGCTGAATGGAGCTCTAGCTTCCCTGTCTCTGCACTAGCTACCTTATTGCAACTCTAAAAGGAGGAATGGATAAGGTGAAAATGTGTTGTGGGATATTTTAAGACCATAGCTGTGAAATCAGGTAGTTGAAAATGCTCATTTCATTCATACCAACATACTATTACTGTTCCCTGTTCTGTACTTTAGAATCTAGTTTGTTAAATCAGAACTAATTTTCAGAAGAGCTTTTGAATAATAAAATAGCAAGGAAAAAAACCACAGAAAAATATTATTCAAAACTGTTTGGTATTCAGAACAGTTTACCCATTAGAACAGCCATAGTGTTGAATTTTGTTACTAGCATCAGTGGAAAAAATACCTCCTATGACTTTTTCAGTTGAGGTGGGTTTTACAGTTATTTTTATTTCTTGACCAGTATTACCTGAAATCCAGAATACAAGGCATGACCACACTGAAGCGGCTGCTAAATCAAAGGCTTAGCATCAGTTTAAAAAGAAAGGGGGGGGGGGGGGAAGGACACATCAAATGTGGGAACGAAGCTCTCTCCTGTCCCCTTATTAATCTTGAAAGGGCCTGTGTATGGATGCTATGAGGGATTTTCCCAAGATTTATTCTCAGATTATTCAGTGTCTCAAAGAATCAGAATGGTGCTCAGCTGGGGCAGTCAATGTGCAGCCTAAATGTGTGACAGATGCACAGGCAACTTCAAAGATGCCATTACAAGTGCCTGTGGAGATATTTAAGGAGCCAGATGCTGCTGCTTTATGTCTTCCACAGCTCCCAGTCTGTCCTGTGATCACCTTCCAAAGGAGGTGTGTGGTTCAATATGCTGAAATAAACAATATTTCAGCTAGTCAGTTTTTGTCTGTCTTCACTATCTTGAGTGCATATTTAGCATGTGTACAGGCTACATAGGTCTGTGTGTGCATGTATGCATGTGTGCACACTCACACCTTCCCTCCTGCCCCCTCCCAGCCTTCACACCTGTTAGGCTATTTAACAGATGTATCTTATAGTTCATCTGGGCATAGATTACTAGACAGTTGTGTTTGGGGCGGGGGGGGGAACCAACCAAACAAAAAAACCCCACTGAAAACTGTGAGAGAGTTGTGGGTGCTGGAAATGATTGGGCAGCAGCAGCCATAACAGCATCACATTCGAAACTAATAGTCTTTTCTCTTACTTCATGTTGCTCTTTTTATAAATGATCATCTGAGGATGAACCGAGAATGGCAATGCACTGAGAGCTCTTATTCAGTTGACTAAGATACTGTTACCTCTAACTTTTTTTCAGAATGAGTGCTTTTTAGGATTTTTTTAAAAAAAAGTCCCCCCAAAAGAATGCTTTTCTAGCCAAACACTTCCTATCCTGTAAATCTCATGGATATACTTTCCTGTGAATACATACATTCATGTATAGTCTTCAATCTTTTCAGATTTAGAATCTTATGGTATCTTTCAATATATTAGTTAATTAAATATAGTTGGTTTAAGAACCTATTCCAGAAGTATTTCAATAGAAATTCACCTCATGGCCTGTTTACAATTACATTGAGACCTATCAGTGTTTTTTTAATTTTTTTTTTTTTGAATTGCTATATTTTGATGTTCCTCAATGGCATCATAGTTGCTTTGTTTTAGCTGATGAAGACAGGTATCTATATTTTTTTCCTGATGAAATTGGTATAAATTCATCTTGTAGAATCCTAAAGTCTTTCCCAGTTCTTACTGTAGCTGTTAGAAATACCTAAATGAAAATACTACTCTTAGCAGTCTCATTCAGCTCACAGCAGCTATTTTTTTAAACAAGCGTGCCTATTGGGCTCTATGCTATTTCACATCTGGGCCTGGGACTAGAGAGATTATAAAAGGATGTATTCAGTCCTTGGATGGAGGAGTTAAGCAATCAGTCAAAAGTGATGGATCCTCTTTGTGCTCAGTATTTTTGTTTGGGAAATTTTGTTTTGAGCCAAATTGAGTCTGTGGACTACCTATGTATCTGAGTCCTTTTATAGATGTTTTAAGAAGCATAACTGCTTTGGTCTAGTTCTGCTACAGCATAATGGCTGGAGGTTGTTGTTGTTTTAACTAGGTCAGTAACTTGGCTATTTTATTGACTAATTGTGGGGGGGGGAGGTGTTGGTTCACTGACCTTATTTAGGGCAATACAAAAACTTTATAGCAAATAGCTGTCGCGGCCCGAAAGGAGTCGTTCAGGACGACCTCCCTCCCCTTGGGGCCAAACGACCAAGTTCGTGATGCCCTTGGACTGAATTAAGGTGAAACGACACCAGCCAACCGGTTTTAAGATTTATTAACACAAAGATAAGGCATGTGGTCAAATAGGATAATTCAATGGCGAATACTGCAACTAGCTAGACAAAACAGATCTTACCAACATTCAACAAAAGAGAGGGAGAAAGAGAGAGAGAGAGAGATCACCACCCGTGGATCCAGCGGCGTCCTGTTGGTCCTCTTCCTTTGGGAGTCTCAGCAGTGGGGGGGGCTCCCGTCTGGTGGTAGGTGGGTCCTCTTCACCCTGGGTGTAAGTTTTGGTGGTGCGCGTGCAGTAATTACAACTCGAGTTGGGTCCGACCCTAGGTTAGCTCGGAATGACACGCGTGCAGTGGTTACAGCTCAAGTTGGGTACCTCCGAAGAGGGACCCTGAACAAAGAGATCCCTGGGCAATTACAGCTTTTTCAAATTAAGTTTCCCACCCCCCCACGTGGTAGTTCAGACCAATAGTAATTTTTGAGTCTGGGGTCTCCTGCTCCTTATTGGATCTCATCGTTGTTCCTAGGCAGGCTGTTTCTTTTCTCCCTTATCTTTTCTGTTGCAGTTTCTGCAGACAGGTGTGTCTTCCTTCCTTGGGTCCCACCATCATCTCTCAAGGTCTTGACAAAGAGGTGGTAACTCCAGCAATTAGCACTGTTTCAGCAGTGCACAGGAATGCAAATTGCTGGTAACTCCCTTATCATTCCCGCCTGCACCAGCTCTGGGCCCTTTCTTACCGAACTAGGGAGTGCGGCCTAAGGCTTCAGCAAATTTAGCCACTCATGCCAAGCAAGTTTTATAGAAGTTGTGCTAAAAATGTATCCCAAAGTCTCTGCCCGACTGTGGTCTCGTTCAGTGCAGGCTCGGTGTGTTCCGGGTGGTCGCAGGGAGACCATCTCGGGGGTCGCAGCAGCCCAGTCCTGTTTCCGCCAGGGACAGATGGCTTGTTCAGGGTTGTGGCCTGCCTGCACCCCATGCACCAAGAAATGTTTAAGGCAAAAAATTCATTCATCTGTCCGCCACAATAGCCATGATATTCTGATAAGTATCTCTGTTCAATGCATTTTCATCATTACTCTAGCATGTATATGGCTAAGAGTATAGCAATACTTCTGAGCAATAGTCAACAAAATGATGTACCTAAACATGCATCCTTGCTTTTCCAACCTTTCAGCACAGGAACATGTTGGAAACCCTTGCAAGTCATTTCTGATGTGTGCCTTTCCTTTAGAGAGCTCTCTCATAATCTGAGGTGTGTAGGAAGAAGAGTGTTGAAAAATGCCTGAGAATTTAAATGTTGGCGGGGGGTGGGGTGGGAGAGAACATGTAAAATGTTTGGCCATTTCTTGAAGGGAAAAAAAAAATTCCCTACTCTCTTCCTGTAGAAGTACATGAATTGCTTTGGAAAATCTAAATCTTCCAATAAATATTAGAAGCGAATAATAGAAAACTGTGTATAGTAATATATTTTTCACTTTTAAATAAACTATTTGCTCTTAATCACCTGTACTAGGAATACATATTGGAATCGTAAACAAAATCTAGGGAGACTCTGTATTTTATTAATCCACAAACTCAAATTTGTGGAATATTTGAAAATAAAACACTTTCATACAATTATCTACAAGAAAGGGGGTGGTTATAAGTGGAAAATAAATAGCAAAGGATATTTTTCTTTCTAATGTAAACATCTGGCAGTAATCCTTGCTTACACAATTAATGGGCATTTAATTGGCAATGATCAGTTTATTGCAGCAATATGAAGTGAATGTTTCCCCAGGAACAAACAGCTGTTGCAAGAATTTCACAGCAATTTAGCAAACACCAGGTGATAGCTGTATCTAGAATGAAGTGTTCTGTCTTCAAGCAAATGCAGTAGCAGTGAATGAGGAAAAAGGTACAAAACCAGGACTGCTAGATTTATCTGATTTTTTTTCACAGTCTCTGTAATATTGTTTCTAAGTCAACCTCAGCCAAATACCTTAACGATTAAACAAAATCCAAAAATAACCTGCAGGGGCCCTTAAAGAGTAGTCTACCTCTGAATCCATGAGACATTCAAGTTGAGATGAATTTTGAGACTTGACTTTAAAACCATATTGTTTTATTTAAAGTGCAAGTCTTCCAAAAATGTCTGCGCTTAGAGTTGTCACATCCGGTTACAGATCAGTATTTGAATCCAATGGATTGTGATTATTCACATAATCTTGTGTCATTCAGTGTTTGTAAATTAGTAGCTTTTCCTGTTTCGTTCATTTGTATTACTTGTCTGACAGTTCTAAGACCATAGTTTGATTTGTCTTTAGTAAAAAATAAGAAAAAATTAAAAATTGGCTTATTTCACAAATTACTGACAATTAAGTAAAAATATAATTATTTCTACCAGCTGTCTAAAATTAAATGTATTGCTTTTTAATTTGTGTTGCTTGTGAGCAGCTTTTCCATTACAGCTTAAATAAAGTTTTTCATCTTTCATTATGTTCTCTCATTACTAATTTAATATAATGATAATAGCTATGCGAACTTAGTGTTACTCTGCTTTTGGCATAGATTAAATTGCACAGTTTATATGTAGCATGTGGGCCGGGACTCTCATTTTTGGAAAGCTTGGCTTCATTGGTGAGGAAAGTAATTTTACTTCAGCAAAATGCCTTTCTTTACTACGCTATTTTGTATTAGCCTATGCCACAGTCTGCAAACAATACACCAAAATGAGCAAAGAATCAAGGGACAGTTTAGAGAACAATGCTTTCATTTTTTTTATGTTCACATTCTGCAATAATTCATCTCCATGACAAAAACAGACAATCAATCATCTTCTATTGTGCTTTTCTCCATTAAAATTACCATTCTTGATCTAACAAAAGGAAGCTGCCTAAGTAACAGGAACATTCCTACATGTTTAAATCAATAAACTGATCAGACTCAACAAACAACCCCTTAAATCATTAATATGACAATGCAGTTTTTTGATTAATTCATACATATTAATATCAAATTACACCATCGTTGTTTGGGCTCTTCTAGAAAATAATGCAACAATGGATATTAAAGCAGTGTTTTATTATATTCCATTAGCCAAACATTGCATCTGGTTATTTTGCCTTGTCAATAACTTGTAATTTTCAATGTGAAAAGTGAATATTCTGTGGCATATTAGACAAAATATTGTGGTTCTTTATAATTATGTGAAACTAGATGCCTTAACCCCTGACCCAGGTTTTGTGCACAGACAGATCTCCTACCAGTGTCATTAAGAATGTGCCACAGCAGTTTGGTAGCAAGTAATAAGACATTAAAAAGAATTAGTTTGACTAATTAAATTCACATGGTAATAATATATTTTACTTTTTTTGAACTGTTGCTAAAAGTAGCAAATATGCTAGTTAATCACTAACAACAATAATGTTTTGTTTTCATTTGCATGAGGATACGAAGTGGATATTTATTTGTAAAATTCTATTATTTGAAGAGCCAGTCATGGACTCCACCTCTTTTGTATGGTGTCTACCACCAAATAAAAGGACAATTTCTACAACCTTACAATCTAAATAGGAAGGAAATGATAGAAACTGCCAAGAACATTAGATGTGAAGGGAGATGGTATCAGGATACTAGTAACCTGTTAACAAGGAGTTTTTTTTTTTTTTAGATATTACTGCAGAGGGAAAACTTAAGGAGAGATTTAAGCAAGAAGAGTGAAGTAGAGTCACAAAAATAATACCGACATTGGCATTATGTGGTGATTAATAATCTATGACATAAATTATTGTTTTGCCTCTTGTAGCTTCCTTGATTAGGGAGAAAGATTGTTTTGTCTGCTGACTCCATCCAGAGAAACAAGAGATGATGAATACTTAGAAAAAATATTAAAGTAGACATGTTTTAAAGTTGGTCTTGGTAACTGCATTGACATAACCAGGATGCGCTGTTAATTTTTTTTTTATGGTGTAGCCATCAAAACAAGAATGTCCTTCTGAGCCTGCATCTGTATTTCTTGCTATGAAATTATAATATACTTGGATTAAAATGTGAATAGTTTATATATAACACATAAAGTAACAGGATTAAGTTAAGCTAATAATACTGCATGTCATTAACTAGCACAAAATTCAGATGACTTTAGAACCCCTGAAGATTTCTTTAATTGTATTTTCTTTTTCCTGAATTAATGAGGCCAGGCCATAACATGTTTCAAGAAAATGAAGTCTTTTGTTACAGGAATGCAAATGCAGTGGCATGGCATCTAAGATACTAGACAATATAGATGGTTGTAAAGAATGTTTTTATCACATTATAAATGGACATCACAATAAGTTAGACGACCGTTATCTAATTAAATTTTCATAATAACTTCTTCTTGTTAAACACTTTCTAGGCATTAATTGATTGTAAAGATTCAGTGCCTGTTTTCATTCATAATCTACAAATGCCAGTATAAAGTAGTTTTGTATT
This sequence comes from Dromaius novaehollandiae, assembly GCF_036370855.1. Classification (NCBI taxonomy): domain Eukaryota; kingdom Metazoa; phylum Chordata; class Aves; order Casuariiformes; family Dromaiidae; genus Dromaius; species Dromaius novaehollandiae. The sequence continues at coordinate 50,729,655 of NC_088132.1, read as the reverse complement.
TAACAAATGTAGCCCTAACTTCAAACAAACGATCAAAAAACTTCCCTCTTTCTTTTCTTACCTGTTCTCCACTAATGCCAGTCACCAATGTATGAATAATTAATTGGATATACATAATTAAATATACAAAATATACAAATTCAAAAATGACAGAATGCGTACTGGAAAGCTTTCTGTGTGTAAGAAGCTTTACTTCCAGTTCTCTGGGGTCCCCCTGCCCAGTGGTCCTTGAAACAATAACCTGCCTCTCAGCTTCTGTTCTTAGCATCTACTCAGTTCCCTTCGCTTGGTCTTTTAGGTAGCCTCTTTGCTGATGAGAGTTGCCAGAGACATCTCTAACAGAAAAACGCTTAGCTAAAACAGTGATGGAGAGAACCAGAAAACCTAGGAGTATTGTGCACTCTCCCTGGAGTTGCTGTGAGTGCTGAAGGTGTTATATATGCTTGTGTATTGCCTATGAATCACGTTACATAGCCAGCAAGCAGGGAAGCAAGATGCATTATAGGTTTTCATGGTGGTGAAGTCCAGCATGTCCAGCAGCTTTTTTATAAACTGCAAGGAAAAAGCATATATAACCTCTGTAGTATTTTGATCAGTGTTCTTGTGTTGGGATAGTGGCGCAAATAAGCTGTTGAGCTGTACGTTGCATGACCAACACTGTTTTGGATCTAATGTGAAGTAGTCCACCCTGAGTGAAAGACGAGCAGAGCTCTGCTGTTAGGTGTTCTGTTCAGCCCCAGCCAGCTAACTAGTCAGCACATAGGGGACTCCAGGCTCATTTGGTAAAGATATCATGAAGGATGGTTGAGGGGGAAAGGGCCAAATGGAGAGAGACCTAGGTTCATAGGAAACCAGGGCTGTGTTTGTGAAAACTTGGTGGAGTAGGTTTTAGGCTTTTGTGGTCCTTCCCCTTCTACCCCCCATTTAAAAAAACAAAACAACAACAACGACTAACTGAGGTTTCTCATGCTTGCTAATCAGGAGCACTTGACTATCATGCAAGAACAGCAAAAGGCTGTGTTCATATTAGAATTTTACATGAACCTTATCAGAAAATTAAGTACTCTGGAATACCTTCTGTCACTCTTGCAAAGTGTGTTCAGTATCTGGGTTCAAAATATACTATTTTTTTATTACAGGCATGTTAATGCTAAGCTTTCCAGAATTATTGGCACCTGTGAAGATAGTTTCCAGTGTTCTCAATATTTATATTTTCCATGGGGGGGGAGAAATTAATGGCAATTTTTAGTTATCAGAACAAAAATGCTGTGACACTTAAATAAAACCCCTATTTTTATAAATTACTTTTAATCTTGTAAGTACATTATGTTTCTCCTTGAGCGAGCATTCTATTTTTCCTAATAAAATGAACACGTTATAAATGTGTCATCTTTGGTCCTTCCATAAATCTACAGTTTGGTCCTCTTCATAAACCTGGAGACAGCATTCACAAGTTAGTTAGGTTTTGTTGGCCCTGACCAACAAGCAAATTGGAATTTAAAGGTAATAAACTGAAAACTCTGCTATCCAGCTGCATTCTAGTTTTTAGGGAGCTGTTACCTGAAGTGCTCTTCAGCCATCTCATCTGCTATTTAGTATCATACAGGGAGTGGATAATTCACAGATAGTGGGGATTCAAGTCATGACTTGCACTTGAGAATTAGCCCCCAGGTCTACAGGCTGAGGAACAGTGGATGTAATTAGCTTTTTAGTTTCTACCATTGCAGAAGACTTCATTCATGGAAAGTAAATTGGCCTCTTTGTGGCAAAGAGGTGGTTCAAACTTGCAAGAACTGCATCTGAAAGGCATTGTTTAACCAAAATAGTATGAATGTGCTCCTTCACTCCATGCTCCTGACTGGTATCAAGAAGGAGTTGAAAGAATTCAAAAAGATTCCTGGTTTAAATTTTTCATAGATGGTGAGCAAATCTCCTGGATTAGGAGATAAAACTTTCAATCATTTCTATTGCAGTTCATATCTTCATTCTGGCTGTTAGCTGCAGTTCATTAACGCTATGCTGTGCTGTTTGTGGAAAGTTATTTAGCGATCAACACCATATGGAAAGTAAGATTATTCTCTTGGACTCTTACTAGTCACCTGAGCCATCTAAATTTAGTTTCCTGGATCAGCTAAGATAAAAAGTGATCCTTCCTAAACTATACTAATGAAGTTACTTGTACCTTTTCAGGTGCCCTGAACAGCTCTATGGTCAGTCCATACTAAAATGGCCTTTTATTTTTTCCTTTTCTTTTCTTTTCCTTCTGTAACACAAAACCAAAATCCTGTGGCCAAAACTTTTCTGTTTAATGTGAAAACTATAATAGTATTCATGGCAACCATAAAATAAGCTAATCTTGAAAAATTGGTAGTTATCGGTTTGCTCAATTTGGGGGAGCAAGAATTTTATTAGAAAGACATTGTGATCTTTGGACCAGGATTCTTCTGTTTCCCTCTTTTCCTCTTAAAGTATAAAACTTGGTTTCTCCATAACTGTAGTTATGTAGTACCCTTTTCCACATAAATGTGCAGTGCTTGAATCTTTTGACTGTAAAAATTCAGCTAGAACTAATGGTTTAAAACCTACAGGAGAATTCGATCAAAGATATTAAAAAAAAAATCAGGTTTTCTTTTTAACGTTTCTATTATGGGTTATTATACCTTAGTTTTTACTTTAAGCTGGTGATATGGTATCTAATACAATCAAAATTCTATTTATAAAATCAATATCCATGACCATAACCAATAATTAAGTAAGAAACTAAGGTCATTGCAGAATGAGAAAATGAGTTTAACACTTAAAGGACTTTTTAATCTATATATTGGCATATTTGAGCTCTCTAATTGCTAGATATTTGAGAGTACAATTGGGTCACTTAGTGATATTAGTACATTTACTGCTCTTGATTAAGGAACTCTTGACTGCATGGACATACCGACTGCATCTCTTTAGAAAAGAGTGATGATTTTGAGGTGTGTTTGTAATATAATTCAGCCCAAATCACAAGCCACACCTCTGGAGAGCTTTCCTTTGAGGCACAGGAGTGGAAAAAGAATTGTCACTCCTAGTTTTTTCCAGGTTGCTGCCCGGGTCCTGCTACTTCCAAGGAACGCGAGATCACTTTCACTTTGAAAATAAGGAAAAAAGCATCATGTTTCTTTCTGTGAAGAAAAAAATTGAAACGATTTATTTTGTTAACTTTTGAAAACAATTTGAAACTACTGAAAAGAATTTATTTTGTTAACTTAAACTAATTGTACAGAATACTTGGTTATGATGAGTTAATCCTCAGTCCTTTGTGAATCATCAGTAGGGAAAGGAGGGAGCTATTTGCACCCTGCTGTGTAGGTGGGTTGTGGACAGGGCACATTCATGATTATCAAAGGGAGCTGATAGATCTAACAGATATTTGACGTTCAGCTGCTACATACTACCCTACCTAGTGCAGGAATCCGGCAGTAAACGTGCTACAGAAGTACTTGGGAGTAGTTCACATTCCAGTGTGGCAGTGTTGCCCATGTGAAGAAAGTACTAAATGTAGCATTATTATGTTAAAAAACTGCTTGTATTGCTCTGAAGATATGCAAAGATGTGAAGAAAGTGGCAAAATGCTCAGAAATTAACATCTGTTTAGAAAGTTTCTTTTGCCAACAGAGTGCTAAGTTGACTAGTAATGGACACAAATTGAGATGCCAAAAGGAAAGATCAGGAAACTCCTCAAACTTTCTTATTTCTTGAGGTCTATCTGGTCTTGAGTATTAAGATTTATCTTTGGGGTTTCCTTTCTCCATTTTGCTTCAAGTGCAGGGATAAAGTAACTGAGACTTAAGTGTATATGGTCTGAAGCACAGGAATTCTTATTAGCTTAAGGGAGAAAAAAACAAAAACAGTTTTGGAGGACCTGAAGAATAATTTGTCATGTAAAATATCAGGAGGAACAGATGAACGTGGTAGTAGTTATCTGATTTGGAAACTTGAATAAGTGCAAGGGTTAATGCTTAAGAATGCAGTATCTCAGCTTCACATCTTACTTCAAATACAGCATTTCGGTAGGCTTATTAAGCATGATGCTGAAGCATCTGTTCTAGTTGCAGTGCAGAGGGAAGTCTGCCACCTTACCAGAATAACTCCAGAATTTGAAGTTTCAATTAAGGACAGACCTACCTCAACCAGGCTGGTTAATTCATTGAGACCTAAGCTAATTGCAGTTTGAGATGCTGTGAATGGAGGTGAATTGCAAATAGATGGTAAGAATTATGTGTACCAGATGCTGTACCATTTACCAAAATATGCTTAAAAATGTAATATGCACAATTTTATCTAAAAAAAATTAGATATGTGCTTTTTTAATTGCTTAGTCATTCTAATATACCTGGGTACCTACAGGTTTTAAAGATTTTCTGGACCAATAGTGCAGGCTAGGAGGGGATATTTGCTATTATGTTTTCAATGGGAAAGTTAAAACCGGTTAAACGTTTACTGCAGGAACTGTGTTGGTTCCCGAAGGTGACTCTTCTTTACCTTCATTCTATAATGCTGGTCATGTTATTGCTGCTCTTAAGTGACTATGCCTTTGTGATCAATATTACATCTGGTAAATGTATAGTATTTTTTCTTTAAGGAAATAACTTATCATATGCATACAGAAAATAAGGGAATGGCCAGTGTTCAAAGTGAAAGGAAAACATGGGATATATTTCTGCACACCAGAAGAGGTTGAACCCCTGTGTGAACAGGGAGGACTTAGCCCCTGCATGTGTTCACCCAGTCGTGGCAGGCCTCTGCCAGGTAAGGAGTGGTAGAGGGCACTCATGTTCGCTCACCTTGCGAGCATTAGTGAACAGTACAGATTGTTCTGCAGCCTGAGTGACAACTCTTCCAGTTCAATCAGTGTATCCAATATAATGCCATGTTGGTGCCAAATAATACGTTATAGTGTGTCATACCTTGCGTGTTTGTTGGATCAGTTCCTGCTTCTCTGAAACATTTCAGTGAAGTGGAATCATTGTTGTAGGAGGGTGGGATTTGACAATGCACTTGATGCTGGATGCAAGTGCTCCGAATGGAGCTGACAAGGTCAAGGGGGCACTTAACACTGCATCACATTTTTATAGTTCATGAAGGATTTAAGGGGAAATACAGATTGTTTCACATGGTGTTTTTCAGTGCAAGTTCTAACCTATGATCGCTGTGTAATGCCACGTAATCAGCCTGTTTTCGCAGGGACTGTGTTGCAAACCCAGTTTCTTCTCCTAGCAACTTGCAAATAATTGTCACTGTCTTATAGTCAGTAAAAAGATGTTTAAAATGTTCCCAGCAGTGGCATTCCAGCTTTTGACTGACTAAATATGTCAACTTGTAGAATCTCAAGGGTCTAATGAAATTGTTCATTTCTGCATGTAGTGGTCTTATTCTTTTGTCACAGTACTTATCCAAAGATAATTTCAATAATAACTTTATTAATTTTTCTCATATTAGAGATGGGGTTGTGGATTTTTATCTCAAGAATGGTTAGATAATAAGGTATGTTGCATTTAAATTCCAAGATAATTTTTACAAGTCACTGTATGGTCATCCACATTTGTGCAATATATAAAATGTTCTGAAATTTATCTTGTAGTTTTTCCCATTATATTGCTGCAATGTTTCTGATTGCCTGCCTGATGCAGTTTTTGAGCTGCTTTGCATATGTGACTTACACACAATTTTTTCATGGTGACAGTGGCTGATTAGCTCAGTCCCTGAAAGATCCCATTGCCATTTGCAAGCTAAACCAGCAGCTTGCTTAAGTATGCTGTGGTAAAGCTTTTGCAAACAAAATATGGCAAGCCAAAGTACTGCTTATCACAATGTAATTTGTATTTGCGTAAATCTTCATTGCATTACTGAAAGGTCAAACAAGGTTTGCTGGTTTCCACATCTTCAGCACTATAACGCTCTTTCTCATTGGCATGCAGTTTACACCTAAGCTTGAATTTCTTTAGTCTCGTGATTCCGATCACCCATTCCTCCATCAGGTGTAGCTGATGCTGAAAACCTTAATTATGCTACAGATGGCATGTTTAACTCTATAAGTCACATATTTGACAGGATTGATTAGACGTTTTGATAGTATTTTAAAATCATAGCTCATGCATTCCCAAACAAGGAAAAATGGTGAGGAAATGAGGTTAAAGCACGCTTGCCAACTGGGAATAGTCAAAGTAACTGCAAGCCGATTGTTATACTTGCCTCAGTCAACTTAATTTCCTCTGTCTATTTGAGTTTCCCGTAGGCAACTTGTATGGTTGTATGATAGTCATGGGGAGAGGCAAGAAGTCAGAACCTGGCCAAGATCATTAGTCTCTCCCTTCCTGATGCAGAGTGTGACTCTGTTCCTGATAAACTCAGAGGTCTTTGTAACCCTAGTAGGTGCTGCTGGACTTGGAAGGTAGATTCTTCTGGGGCGTGCAGAGTGGATTGTCAGATTCTCGTGAACTCGAAAGTTATTGCAGACTGAGTTTATGGCTCTTGGCTGACACTGAATCAAAGAACTGCTGGGTAGCTGGCTGTTGATACCTTGATGCAAAAAGCAGAATTTGGGAGCAAGTTTGCTGCTTAGTGTTCAGACTATGGTCCTGAAGGCATTGAGAATGGTGCCGTTTATCCTCAAAAAGTGTCATCTCTGAAAGAAAAGCAGAATGTGTGAATTTACATGCTTAACTTTGTGCACAAGCTGATCTTTTTTTTGCTTTATGCACACAAATGCAGTCATTGTTATAAGAGGGGAAAAAAAAACAACACTGCACCCACAGTTTTTGGGTGTGTAGCTTATTTGGAAAAATTGCCCTGAATAACTAGATTCCCCCCCTGCCCCAAAGTTTTTGAGGCTGCACTCAAGGGAGGCAGCTAGACTACAAACCAGAATAATGTTCTGTACTGATTCTGGGTTCCTTTTACTGTCAAGAGATAGACATCTCTTAGTGAAAATCTGAATTATCTTCTGTAAATGCCATCACTTCTGACTACTGAGTAATCTTAAAACTCTAGGGCATGAAGTGCTGAGTAGTGCATAGTGCTTAGAAGCACTTAGTACTAAAGTTATGTGGGATAAATGTGGGCCTTGGCAGACTGCAGCCACCTAAGAGGAAATACTGAATGCTGGGATATATGTCAAATCCAGTTGCCTTCCCTGGGGCTGGGAAGGCAACCCTATCAGCTTGGGTTCCTCTGCCTGAAATTATTCCTTAATTATAAGTGCCTACAGACTTTCTTTTTAGGACTGAGCAAAAATCTTCAATAAAACAGTCACAAATGATGGTTTAAACCTGTTTTCTGCTTGCATTTGTAGAGAGTGACATAACTACCAATTGTAGACTATTTTTGGAGGGAGAGGCATTATCCCCCCTCTCCCCCCCCTTTGCTAGAGTTGTGCTGTTCTGCAGAAGAAAATAAGAAAATTTTTCTGGCATGCAACCAGAAGGAGGAAGCATGAAAGATCATGTATTTTTCAGCCTACAGATTAGGCTATGTGGAGCATTATTCCACCATCCCCCCCTGCCTTTTATAGACATTTTATGAATTAGATTTTTAGTGTCATATTTGTGAGTTCTGATGTCTAAGTTATAATTACGTGCAAATGATCTTTTTGGTCTGGCTCTTTTTTGATTGTTTATACAGAAGTGTTTGGCCAGGGTTTGAATCCAGAGCTCTACAGTCCCTGCCCTATGCTCTAATCAAGTGTTTACATAGACTCTTCTTTTTTTGTCTCACTTTTCTCAAACTACTAAATGCAGAATGGCCATTTTTATTTATTGTATTGCTAGGGCTAAGTCCTGCAGTTTCTAAACTAGGAGGCTTACCTCTAATTAGGATCATACTGTAATGGACATTGCACTGTCTATGCTAGACTCGCATTTGCCAATCCAACAGCAGTGGGGCTGAGGTTGTTATGATAAATAATCTGAGAACTGCTATCTTCAACAGAAAATCACTTTCATAGCCAGTTGGTTTAAAATTTACTAAAACAACTTTTGGTATTTGCTTTTTTCTTTCCTCTTACTGAAAATGGGCACTTAAGTGGTGCACTTACGGAAGCTTGGAGTGCCCTGTGGGTAAGAGAAAGCCCATTTTAACACATTTTCCTTGCTGTCGGAATATCCTTCTTCCAATACACTTTCAGGTCATAGCCTCTGAGCAAGAGTGCCTGGGTTTGCTGAGCTGCTGCTGTTAATGCAAAGACATAGGTCAGATGTGCCTGGTAGTAGAAAGGGATGAACATGAATCACCTGTAGGTTTAATTGGCCAGACCTGGGAGGGACAAGGGAGGAGGTGGAGAGGTGCAGTAAGGATGTGTGTGGATCTGGGGAAACTTGGTGAAAACAATGATGGAGTTGGGAGCTGCTAACATACTGTAGTGGAAGAAATGAAAATATCTCTTAAAAGGTGCAACTGAATGTTTTGGACCAGTGTCAGCATGGTCTTCTGAAGCGTCTACTCTCATGAAGTGACTTGAGGGAGTATTCTGTTTAAAAGATTTCTGGCATAAGTGAAGCAATATTAAAATGCCTCCAGTCAAATTAGTCAATAAAACATAATTAACTTTGGAATGCTCCCACTCTCTGACCCAATTATTAACTCAGTTTTGCAGTAAGAGAGGAAGAGTACAATACAAAGTTTTACAGTAAACAATACCATAAATAATAAGAATGAGATGAAATTCTTAAGTTCAGAAAGCTTTAACTCTTTCAGAATATGGGTATCTCCTTAGGGATATTTCTGTTGTACTTAACTGATTTAAAAGCCACATCCAGAACAGTAGTGATAACCATTAGAGTGCAACTTATGATGCTAAAGTATCAGAAGCAAAACTTTGATCAGCTCTTAGTATACAAGGTAATCTCAGATACTGTGGGGAAATAATGCCTTGCTAATGGCAAATATATGTGTAAAGAATCTGAATTTTCTCCTTTTTTATAAATAGGTGTTTCTACCCAGTGAAACTGAATGATATGAAGTTGCTTTCCAGCATCTCTCTAAACACATTCAAGGACTTGCTTTTTATGAGAACTGCTGCAATTGCTCTTCTATGAACCTTCCCATCCCAAGAGGCTTTGAAGTGCCATACACAACAGTTATAACTTTTCTGTAGCCTTAAAGTTGTTGTGTAGTCTATTTTGGCTATATCTTGAGTTTGTCCCAGCAAATGTAAGTCTAATTCATACATTAAATATGTTAAAGATTTATTTCCCAGTTAAGGGCCAAGAAAAACACGGCTATGAGGACTTTTTCATTTTCAGAGGCCTTTTTAAATTCTCTAATGCAAATGTTGGCACTTGTTTTAAATGTACATTATTTAAATCCTGTGAGCCCTGTAGTCAAACATTTCTATTGTAATAACTGTCTCTACATAAGAGTGCTTTCTACAGAGATGGTTTTCTGTTGTGCTGTCATCTTACTGAGGAGTTCGCTTCTGATGCTGTGGACTCTACTAGTCCTGTGCTGTCAGTGTCCCAGCTGTTAAAAATCTAGCTTGAGACTTTTCTAAAAATGTTTCGAAAGCTTTATTACTCCAGTTTAGCTGCCCTTTCCTTAGCCGTGGTTTTATCTTACATGTAAGCACATGCTATTTTTCCAGTCTGACAATGAGTATTCTTTTTTGTGTTAAACAACAGGTCTAAGGTTGCGTCAGATGGTTCAGATTTTAAAAAGCTTTTATGGACTCACTTTTGAAAATGACTCCTCCCTCATGTTCCCTAAAAATACGTAGAGGTGTGCTTTTGATAGTGGAGATCCTTCCATTTTGTCCACTGGCACTTGTTAGGACAGTTGTGGTGAGGCCTCTCGGCTGGGGTTGAAGTCTGCCACCGAAGGAAGTCACCAGTGGGCCTGATGGGTCACAGCTCATGCAGTGCAGAAGGCCAGAGTCACACAGGGAGCTGCAGTTATGCAGTTCGGCCTGGAGCTGGGCCCATTTGTCTCATCAGATGGATAACTGAGATCTGAAGCCAAAATAAGGGTTCGAGTCAAATGGGGCAGAAAGCCGAGGCTGATCAGCAGTGACCAAGTGACGTGACTGTCAGCTGCCGGTTTGACCCCCACTGTGCTTGGGCAGCCTCGTGGCAAGCTCAGCCTACTCCTGGCTACCTGACCAGTCCCAGTTAGGGGGTGACTCCTCAGAAGACATACATGCAAATGTTTCAGTTTTGGTCTGCTTTGAGGATTCAGCCAGGAAATGGGATAGTCGCAATGTCTGCGCGAATCTATTGCATGGGGAGTAGAGGAGGGGAGGATGCGTAGGCAGTAGCAGGGGAAGCTTAGCATTATACCTTCTTGTCTGCACCTTAGCAAAATGATCTCTTTAAACTGAAGACATCCCTAATGTGATCTTTTATGAAGGAATATTCCTTTCCCTTCACCTACAGCATGCAGTCCGTCTGTATGCAGTGTATGTTCACTGGATTTCAAAAGTCAATCGGATTTTATGATCATCTGCTTTCCATTAATATATCTTTGACTCTGGAGCATAAAGACTATTTTTCAGATAACAGTGGGTGTTACTCACGATATCTAACTTTAACACTTAGTTTAGTTAGCTAAATTGGCTGACCGGTCTCCTAAAATATTAGTATTAATGGAGACAGTAGGCCCTAAGGTGATTTTTTTTTTTTTTTTTTTTTTTTTTTTTTTTTTAGAACTTTGACCTAACTTAGACTCTGTGAATAGCCTCCTGAGGCGCCTTACTCTATCCATTGATAGAGGAACTTAGGTACCTGAAATACTGATATGAATGCACCCTTGTTTTGCACTAATACAGCTGTATCCTCAATATTTTTCTAAAATCCAAGGTTTGCGATATATATTTGTTTCTATATGCACATATTAAAGTCACTGTGACTTAATGAAGCAAATCTCAGCAGTCAGTTCGAACACCTGCTTCACTTTGACACTTATATGCTCCCAGTAATCTTAAAATTATTGCTTCTTAAATTAATACTTTGCTACAATAAAATACACTGTTGCTAACTAATGAGGCCCAAGCTGATGCTAAGGGTCTGTTTGTAATTCATATGTCTAACAGGAACAAGTCAACATGGAAAACTTTGAATTCTGACTCTTAAACAGTCAAATATTAGCATACAATGCATTTTATGCAAATTTATCTTTTTATAAACTAATCCAATATACATTTGCCCAAGCCTAGTTTCTAATCTTGATGGATATATTCTAATTAGGAAAATTGACTTGTATCCCAAGTGACATAAATTAAAAACTTAAGGATAAATGCACACCTAATTGACTGGTGGCATGCTGAGGATATTTGGTTTGTAGATGAGAGTGTTCATGAAGATTATTTGGCAGAAAGCTATGGGAAAATATATTATTGTGTGGATTATATTTTGCTCAGCAAAGATGCAGGTTTTTTAATATAAATGGTCGTTGAGTAGGTTGAAGCATTAGTGAGCAGTTAATGTCTTCTATATGCTGTTAGTTGTGAAACCACCTCTGACATGCATCACGTAATGTTTCCTGTTGATTGATCTAATTATATACAGATAGTTTTATCTGAGCTTTGTGAGCCTGGAGATACCCATGTTTGCTTAATGTTGTACAAGCACAATTCAAAACCCTCTAGGCTCACCAGGCCTGTTTCCATAATCCTTAATTGGGAAAAAGTAAGCCTTGAGAGTTTTGAAATACTGTGCTGAAACTGGGCTCAGAGGCTGGAAACAGTAACCACCAAAACTCCCTATGTAAGCCTGCAAGCCATGATACATAGCATGCCCTCCCCCCTTCAAGATACTTGGTTGCCAGTTTAAAAATACAGTATGCAGCTATTACGCAATAACTGATTTAAAGTTTATTCTGAATAGCAAAAAGTCCAAAACTCTGATTTTATTTTAGAAAATATAAGAAAAAAGTTGTAATTATAAATAATATTTTTGAAGACAAAATACTGTGTTGCTATTTTCTCCAAAATAATGATTTATGTTAATTATTTCTTAACTATGAGGGGAGCTAGCATAGAAAACAACTGGGTTTATGATTCTACAAACTTACTTGTATTTTATCATATTGCACAATGTGTCGTGTGACATTTCAGTGTTTGCTTTACAGAATAGGGCTGTATTCAGTGATTTATCGTTTTTCTCTTCTTCCTCTTCAGCTGCCATTCCCGATTTTACACATTACTGAAGGGTCATATGGGTGGCTTTAAGTAATGTTGTTGCACTATAAGAAACAGACTCACATACACCTTCATACTTATGTGTTTGTCTCTTCAAACTTTTTGCAAGCTCTGTCTGCAGTGCATTCTAGTGATCCTGCTGTTAACTTGCAACATAACTCTGAGTGTTTAAGGACTTGTTAATCTTTTAAAAGATGAAAAATGGAGTAGGTTAATGGAAGGCAGGCAGAGCATGCAGGGGTTTGCACTGTTTTTACACTTGTGCATCTTCTGGTGATTTAGATTTATCTCAGGATAGTCATGACAATATGTTGAGTAAGTGGGAGAAGAGTCCAGAAATATGTTTATTCAAAGTGTTTTCTTTAAGGCACAGAACCTGATTCCTTCTGAGGAAGGAATAAAATATTGTTTATCTTCTGAACTTTGGCTGGGCAAGCGTTCTGAACAGTGTGAACTAAAACAGTGTGGAAGCAGGCTTTGGACTAGCGAGGTATAAGCTAGGAAATTTGCTAGCAAAGCTTACTTTTGGAGGATTCAAGGATGCTCTTAGAAATACTATTCAGAAAATTATTATTTGGTGTGCTACAGTAAATGTCATGTATTAAGCAAGTCATAGAGCCTTAGTGCTCACATGAGAATTCAAGGTGTTTGTAATTTTAAATTTAGACTTGGTAGGCCAATGGTATTTTCATCACACTTTGATAGTTTGTAAAAATAAACTTTGGTCAGTCTGTCCTAAAAGTTGCTATGTTATTTGTTGTTTATTGATACTGATTTCTTTTTATTTGCACAGGTAGACTGTGGCTCCATTAGACTAGTTTTGCATTGTTAATTATAGTGCCGTGTTGGTTTTTTTTAAGCGTATTTAGGGCTTGAGCTAAAATTTCTTCAGCAGCTGGAACAGGATTTCTCAGATGTAGAACTGCAACTTACTATTTATAGAATATAGAGAAATGGTGACAAAGTAGATAGGCATAAAAAGCATTGGTAGTTCTGATGGGAGGAAGGCAAATGAGAAAGAGTTTCAAATTTTTTTCACTAAATCTAGGAATATTACCCATAACATTATGTAATTGAATTAGTATATTAAAATCTTGGTGTTAAGTCCAATGTCTGAGTGAGAGGCTTAGTGGTAAGAGGCTGCTAAAATTTAATTTCTCATAAGTGGGATTTGAAGGAGGGAACTGTGGGTTCATAGCTATGGGGAAATGGAAGCTTGTGTAAGGAAAGACTTGTTTGAAGTGGGAGAATGGAAGGTGAAGTCTGTATGCAGAGATAGTTATGCTAAGATTTTTTTTCTCTTTTAAATTTTTTTTTAATTGCTAAGTTAAATAAACCTCTAGAAGATGAGTGATTATCTCATTGGCATCTGTGCCTTTGCTGCAGTCTTCAACAAATCTGAGCTGGAGCATGACCTTTAAAATTGCTATAAGCAACTGAAAGATTGGACTCAATCAACGAAACATTAAGGTGAAACGCTGACTGTGTCAAAGTTCTCTAAGATTTGTTTTCTACATGTCCCTTATCTGGATCATCAACTATAAGTTGCTCTAGCAAGAAGTTGTAACAGCAGTTCTGATTAATTAGGAAAGGTCTGAGGTGTAGAGTGGCTTTCCTAAGAGAAATGGTGGCGGGAAGGGATGTTAGTTTGGGGAGACGCACAGAAGAAAGGAACATCCGGGGCTGCCAAAAGGACCGGCAGATGTGTGACCAAGAGCTGCTGGGGGTGCCCTTCTGCTGCCGCCGGCACTGTGGCACGGGAAGTGTGTGGGCTGCGCCGGAGCCCACAATTTGCTTCCTGTTGCCTTGATGTTCAGCCTTGCTGGAAGTGTGCACTTAGCGCTGTCTGGATGCATAACTCTTGTTTAAGACTCATGTAAGTTAGCCAGTGGATCACAGATGTTCCACTTCATAATCATCTACTATCTAATAACCACTTGTAGGGGATGGATTCTCTTGTTGATGTGTACGAATGTATATAAAATCAACCATAGCTCTTGATGCTCTAGGCCTTATTTAACTTCCTCTCAGCCTCAATAAATGTGGTTTTCTTTTCTTGAGGATTTATATTTTTGATTAATCCTTCTGCCATCTGTGTTTCCAAAGAATTTCCTAAGCACTAATGAAACATCTCCCTGTAGACAGCTGTGGTGTTCTCTGCCACTACAACATGCTATAAATTGCTGGGGGGGAAAAAAATCACGTTTCTTTCATGTCTGTGCCGTACTATTGTATGGCTGCTTAATACAAACAAAACAAAGTATATGAAATATCCATGAACTGATTAATATACAAGCCTGCTTTCACCAGTCTTTCTCTCTTGTAAACACTTGACTAGCTTTATGCAAATGGTGCTGTGTGTATAGTTAGTGAGTTTGCTTTCTTACATCTATAATACGAGTTCATAATGGAGGCAATGTCATATAGTATTTAACTCTGACATTTAGTGTTTGCCCTAGTAGACGGTCTTCCTTTTACTTAAGTGCCATTACTTTTATGTAGTCCATTTTCATTGCATTTAGTCCCATTTTAGTAATAATGCTTGCATGATTTACCAGGCAAATGCAATCTTTGCCCTGAATGGCACAGTGCAAGAAAAAATGGAAGCTGTTAAGAGGCTGAACGGCAAAAGAGTATTATTGACCTATGCTGGCAGCCATGTGTTTCAATTATTTTCAAGAATCCATTTGTCAAATAAGTGAAGCGATGTGGGACGTCAAGTTCAAGCTGGGGTTAGTGCCTTTCTACATCTGATATGATGTATCTTCTGTAGCCATTTAATTGAATTACCCAATTTATTTTTCAAGCAACAATGCTCTACCAAGAGCCATGACATTAAACAATTAATGCTCTACCAAGAGCCATGACATTAAACAATTAAATACGAGTTTAAAAGTCTGCATTTTGTGTAGTTCATCATTTCTCTGCAGCACAGAGTCAGCCTAGGGCCATACAGCATTCTGGTATGGTAAAAGCTTAGTGTCTCGGGGAACACCCCTCCTGTCGCAAAGAGCAAAATTTTGAGACTACCGCGCATGCAGAATGTGCATGTCCTTTCCCTGGCCTGTGCCATAGTGAACAGTTAGAAGCTGATCTCATCATTTCTTGGGAGATGAAAAGGAGTTATTGTTAACTCTCCTTGCCCTCACAGGTCCTTCAAGAGCTTCTAAATTTTTAACCTGGAGATTATAGAAACTTAGAAAAAGGGCTAAAATTAAGAAATCGGGAGCAAGTGGTTGGGGGGAAAGCTTTGCTAAGAATTAGATTATAAAACTTTCTCAAACTTTTAAAGCTGGAAGAATTAAATTATTTATCCTGTGCTGCCTTAATCAAATAATGAGATTTGTTTTATTTATTTTTTTTAACTTTTTGTGTTAGAATTTTTATCCATGGTGCGAAAAAAGTAGTAGTTGTGTACTTGGGAACTCAACCTGCTAAAGTGTAATAGCAGTCTTCTGTATTCTTCCACACATATTTAAAATATTTCTACCAGTTTTATTGAGACTTGGTATCAAAGAGCAGAGAGTTTTGTTTTCCTTTGTGTTTTCTTCATGTTATTGGAAATCAAAGAAAACTTCATTTTTAAGAATATTAGAGGTTTTCTTTTGTTATAGCTGTAAAGATATATTTTGATATGAGAAGAATAATTACTGAAACAGAGAGGACTAGTGACTTTTTTTTTTCAATTAACATTCAATAATTAAATTTTAATATGGTCAGGGAATTGTTCAGAGCCTTTTGTATGGGGATAGTGCACCTTTAATTATCTGCCCTCTGGTGCCAAGCCTTTTCTTTGAGTGCTTCCATAAAAGCTTATTGCAGCTAGTTATTGAGCAAATTAGTACTTGAGTTTTGGTGAAAAATGTCTTTATTAGTCCTAAAACCAGAGTCACTGTGCATTCCCAGAAGGCGTGATTTTGTTTGATGAATAAATCTAGTAATTATCCTGCTGTTAGGGCTGTACCGCAAATGTCATAAGCAGATAAACAGAGGGAGTAAGCCTTCCGTAAATTCTCTAATTATCTATGTTGGACTACTTATTGCCTGCAGATGATTTATGAGCATATTGATATATCCTTAAGTATTTTCATTTGAGTTCACAGATGCAAATAATTAAGGCACTAGTCATTTGCAAAAGAAAGTGGCAGGTCAGGGTCATCTCATTATAAAACTTGTGCCTATGTTCATGCTATAGAAGGCAACATAGGTAAAATCTGTTTGAGTAGGCTACCTCCTCTGACATCTTTATACTAAAAGCTAAAATGAATACTAATTCTCCTAATATTCTGTAAATGTCTCTTACACATCAGTTTGCTTAGATCCTCCTAAGTCAAAATAGAGATGATTGTCGAGATTGATTTCCAATACCCAGAATGTATGTAAACCTGGAGAACCAAGCTGAAAGATGCTTAGCTAATAATGCTGAAGATGATCATTTTCCTTAACTTACTATGACTGCATTTGATGTTGAGTGCACATTTTTGCATCACACTATTTTAAACCTTTTTGCATCCCTGGGGCAGTCAATATGGCTTGAATAAAGAGTTCACCTTCCTTTCTCAGAGGAGCAGAAAGAACATATAGAGCCCTTTGTATAGAAGCATATACCTGTTAAAGTTTTCAGATAACTAAGAACTCCATATGTGTTTCCGGAGTAAGGTGCTTTTCTCCATTTTGAGTGTTAAGGGAGGTTTCTGCAGATTATTCAAGATACAGAGAATTTGCCTCTGGCAGTGGAAAAACATCTGAGCGAAAATACTGTAAAAAACAGGTGCTATACAATGTGCATGATATCTTATCTCTAGACACATCTGTTTTGTGTGTATAGATATTTTCATGCATTTCTCTTCCCATGTGTCTGTTTGTTTTATCTGCCTGATAGTACACAGAGAATTTCGCCTAATGTATTACAGATTTTCTTGGCTGCTAGTTTTATTAAAAGATTGCTTCAGTGGAACTGGTATGATTTGTGGGGTGAAGTAGGGAGCTAATGCAACTTAAATGATGACTGATAAAATGGATATTTAAAAATGTTTGAACAACTTTCACTCAAGGCTAAAGCTAACTCACAGAGTGCATTTCTTCTGTTGTAATAACTGCTTTAATATGTGTATTTTAACAGATCTTAATATGCAGGGAGAAAACAGAATTTGCAAGTTTCCACTGACATGTTGGATATTGAATCTTTCAGATATACTCTGGTCATAACACCTTATTTTGGCAGAACTGCTATTCAGAAGTCCTGGTTGGTGCATGAGGCTTGAACATACTTGAATGTCACAGTGGGAAGTTTTCTATGAATATCCTCCTCAAAGTTTTAAAAGAGATGTTCTAGGGTACAAGAGTATGCCCCAGAAATGACAATAGTGGCTATGATGCGTTTTGACCTTTGCCTTAAGCTCCATTATACAGATAGTGATGCTATGGGAATAATAAAATAGATAATAAGTCTTATATTAAAATTAATGAATTATTTGGGGGCCTATAGGCATCAGGAGCTTGTGAGAGATGACACAGGTAGCCTCAAAGACTGTTTGTCTGTATGAGGGCTATCTGTGGACATTTTTGTCTAGCCCTCAAAGGGTTTTGGGAGCCGTACATGCCTACATATTTACTCACACAATGAACCATTAATATGCCAGGGTGGTTTTGGAGAGACGTGCTTCAGGTTTATGGAGGTGCAGAAATTGGACAGCCTTGATCTACCAGCCCTACAAAAAATGGGAGTAAAGTAGAGAAATAATTTGACCTAGGCATTATCATTAATCCGGTCTGGGAAACCTGGCCTTTCTGGTAATTCCTTCTGGGTATAATAACTTTAGATGTCACTTTAATCTTAGATGTCATTTTGAGTATTGTTCTGTAAACAACATGTGGATATAATAAAATTGCACTGTTTTTTCTGATCACCTACATATCACAGGCTCATTACCTGGGTGAACAAGAATTGCTGTTTCCTTTACCGCTAGGAGATCTCCTTTAGCTTGAGCTTTCTCCCACATCTCACGAACCTTGCTTTACGCCACCTTTTGTTGCTTAGAGTGTTTTTGTTGCGGTTCATGGTCAAGCCTTTAATTATTTTATTTGTAATATTAGCTCTTCACTACAGAGGTGCAATATATTCATAAGAAAGATATGCTTTGTTGAAAACACTGGAGCAATCCATGAATTTCAGAAAGGATATTAGCAATTAGTTATGGATTAAATGCTAAAAGTCTGCCAAGCCACTCTTAATCAGTTAAGCCTCACATGCCATCAGCTCATCAGTCAGAACTTTTCTTAACTCATGATGCAGCCAATCCCTTCACATAGACATATCTTCGCTCTTGGTGCACACATCGGATAATGTTGTTATTGCTGTTTTTTACTTCAAATATCAGGGATCTTTGTCTATTTTGGGGGGGAGATGGGGAGGGTATAGTTGCAACAGTGATTGGCCAGAAATAACTGGGACGTATGAAGCAATTAGTATACAGTGACTTTAGGACGTAAGGAAAACCTGATGTGAATGATCAGTTAAACATTTAAATCACTTTGCTTTTCCCACTGTGTTCCTTTTTTGAGTTTAAGTTAATTATATTTACTACCCACGTGTATACAGAACTGCTTTTGGAGTGCGTATATGTGAACATGCATAGAAATTAAAATCAAATTTCCATTCATGTTCCATTAAATCCTTGCACGTTTGTTAAGGCAAATAGCAGAAGTGGTGTGACGTGATTTGTCTGACCAGTTACAATGTAGCTTGCAAGTATTAAGCCTTCTTATTTGACTTTCAGCAAACTACTATTAACAAGGTAAAATAGTTTTGAGAGATTTAGTCAATAAGTTCAAAAAGTTAAAATGTGATCTGATCAGGGATATAAATGAACGTAAAAGGAGTCAGAATTAACTGGTTGAAATAATTATGAGGAATTATTCCATTGGGGCGTTTGCTCTCAGGGCACTGAGCAGGTTGATGGTCACCTCATCTACTGTCAACAACTTCTTAAACTCCTGCCCAGCTGACAACAAAGTAGTGAGCCAGTGCTATGTGGTAAGGCTTGATCTTCCTGCTCAGTGACTTTTTGTGGGTGGAGGAGGAAGGGAGCCTGTGGCACCCAGGGGGTTATTTCTGTTTTTCTTCCCCAAGACGTATGTCCATCGAGTCAAGAGGAATCAGCTGAAGTGTAGCATTGTTATTTGGCCTCTGTCACTGTCTTTCAGTAGGGTTTATATGAAAGCTTGCTTAAATGAATAGCTTTTTTCTTTTATGAGAATTAATAAAACTGGGCTGGGCTTACTGAAATTACTTCCATAAAGGTTGGGCTATTCCAAATGCCTATGCTGCTGCTTGCTGAAGGAGCTGACCCTTTTCTTGTAAGCAAACAATGCAAATATCCCGATACTGCCTTCTGAAAGAATGTAATATCTAATCATTTCATCATATGATGTATTTTTATTAAATGTTATAAAGGATAGGAGGAATCCTGTTTATATATCTTAAAGAAAAGAAAAGAAAAGAAAAAAAAAAAAAAAAACCAACCCAACAAAGATACTAACAACTAGCACCAGTCTTTCATTATACCATTGGAAACAGTTTTTACACTGTATTATTCAGCACTGTTTTACTTGAAATCTATGTATTATGTGCGACAGTGGGAATTATTTATTAATAGGTCAGCTTTTGCAAGGGGCTTCTTAAACTATGCTATATTTACTTTTCAGTCTCCAAATTTTGTCGTGAGTCTTCAGTAGCTTCTGTTTATTTTGGAAATATTAAAAACTTGTAGATTCTTCCTCTATGTGTGCGTGTATATATATATTTTTTGATTTAAAAATCAATGAGTATCTTTGAGTCCAGTCTTACTTCAGCACTAATTATAAACTGGGCATGTGTATTTGCAGTTAATAAGCTTAGATACTAGGGGAAAAATCAGTGAAAAAGATTATACCACAGATAATTAATAAAAATCAATTAGTTTGTTAATGAGTATTCTGTCATTACCCAAGGTGGCAGAAACCAGCTGGGGGAAAAAAGTGGTATCCCTGAATAGGACATTTTAGAACGCTGGAGTTCTGCTGAGAATTTCAAAGGAAATAACTATGAGAAGCAGCACTACTTGGGTTAAAACTGGCTAAATTTCTTCTTGAGATTGCAGCTCCTCTAGCTAATAAATTTAGTAAAAAAGTGATTCACCTTTAGTGTATGCTATAAAGCATTTTCTGATGCCTTAAGTACATTGCTCACTGCCCTGTATTAAAAACAAAACCCATAGTTGTAAATGTCAATGACTAGGATTGTTAGAGCTCTTGCATCTCCTCGCTTTAGTGTAAAAGCTGGAAACACCCATTACCTCTTAGATGACTTCAGGATAACATTTTACATTCAGATATATAAATGGCATAAAGTCAAACATGATCTGACAGAGAAATGCAAAATGCCTTCAAATAGTCCTTGGACGAAAATGGAAAAGTTCAGTGGCAATGCTTATCCATTTGCAAATATGCTTTTGTAACACAAGATATATATCGTGTTGCTCTCACCTTTCTCATCCTTTGTCCATTTGCTGTGAAGCAGCCGTTAATCCAGATCTGTGCAGAAAGAAACAAAAAAATATAGATTCCTGCACACACATTTGATACTTTTTGTGGGTGTGTCTAGAGAGAAATAGGTATTTTTTAATAGATATTTCAGTGGCAAGAGAAGGGAGGGTAACTTGAGTTTGAGCACAACACAAATAATTCAAATTTCATCATTATGTTCAGGAAGCACTGGAAAATAGCTTGATGTAGAAAGAAAAATGTTGATAAAGTTAAATTTTGTATTGGTCAAGACAGATGCAGATGTATGCCACAGCAAGAGAATTCCTGCTTTTTTGAATACTACAGATGATTATAAACCATCACTTCAAGGAATATTTAATGTGTGAAAAGAGTACTGCTTTGTTACGGATAGTAAGGGCATTAAGTAGATAAATATAACATCTTTTATGCAACTACAGTATTATCGTAAATACATTGTTACTCATTTTAAATAGTTTTAAGGGTATAGGCCTCATCCCATTTTCACTAGAGTGCATGGGAAATTTGTCATGGAGTTCATTGCAAGGTGTGTGCTCACACGCAGGAGGAGGTTATCAGAATGACTTGTGAAACTTTGCCTTCATAAAGATTGTGGCTTTTAAATTGTCAGCCAATATAACGGAGAAGCAAGCATCATCTCCTTTTTTTGAATCACCGAAAGACTTCCTCCTATTTAAAATGCTGGGCTGTGACTGAAGAGCCCTCTATTCTGCTGACTTTGTTTTTCTTTATTTCTCTGTAACTTGGTTCCCCGTCTATAGAATGGGGATAGCAATAGCTTTCCCTGAAAACATTATTTACCTAATTTTACTGTCCTTCAAAGAATTATTTGTTAGTTTTTAAATACTAATGGGATAGATTTTGTTGGTCTATTTGACCATTAATTGTTTGAGGGATCTTTTAAAAATTGCTGTCTATTTAAAAACATCAGCGTAGCAGATAAAATGCCATGCGCATAGTTTCCTCATTACACTGCTTTCCATCATACATATTTTGTTATTAAGCTGTGTACCTATGGCAGATAAAAGCTGTCAGAATGTAATCTGTGTGTCAAGCTAAATGTTCAAACTAGGTGCATACTTTTTATAAATATAGAACTGAAAGATAAAAATGAAAAGTTCCATGTTTACATAATTATGCCTATTTCCATATGAAACATCTCAAGTTTTAACAACTTGTGCCCAAGCTGAGTGTTTTTCTTGTGTAGATCACATCATGGAAATGGCAGAGCTGGGAATGATTGTGTTCGTGGAAATACACTGCACCTTTAACATCTTTAGTGGCAGAGTTAAATTTTCCATTTTTAACCTTCAGTAATCTAGGAAGCAATGGACTACTTTAATGTGATTCTTGGCACTCATTAACCCTTGATTACCTTTTCCATCAAACAGCAGGAGCAACTCCTTGGCATTTATTAGCCATTGGTGTCCAGGGCCAGTGAGGTACAGCACCTCGTGATGCTAGATGTTGCCTGTTGAAGCCTCAAGCCATGGGAATACCTTGTTGAGGTATCAGGTGCAAAGTGTGCAATGGAATGCAAACAGCACAGTTTATTTGAAAATTGAGGCTATAATTTGGCTAATCATGTCTAGTTTCAGATTTGTATAGACTGCTTGAAGGTCTACTTGTGAATGATTATCATATTTCTCTGATACTGGCATGCATCACGTAGTGTGTTCCAAAGTCATTAAAGTTGACAAGCTTATATTCTGTGGATCTAACTATAGAATACAGATATTTTAGATGTCTTGATTGCACAGTATTTTCCATATATAAAAGGAAGTGTGGTAGAAACGCATCCTAACCTGTGATTTTTTTAAATGATGAAGGTGGTTGATAAAATAAAGTTAAATTTTACTGAAAAAAATCATAATAGGATTTTTGTAGATGTGATGGTCTCCAGAGGGAAAGGGGGCAAGGTTTTTGAAAGAGATAATATCCTTCATTATCTCTTACTTGACCAAGTGATACAGCTGGAAAAATGAATACCTTGGAAAGCTTGTCCTTCATCCTCCCCACCCCCAATGGTATCTTTCTGCCTAATAAAAAGTATTACCTCTTCCTACAAACCTTATGATGCTGGAATATATTATTCATTGCAAATTATTTCCTCAGCAGTAATCATTATGATCAATATCTTAACAGAGGTGACTGCTAGATCTGATGACTCTCTCATTGCTTACATTCAATGTGAACTTTAATTTGCTTAATGGTTTTGCATTTCTCATGCCACACAAGGAGTTTTTAGGTTCGGGTACTCCCTGCAGCTCTGGCAAAGTGCTTAAGTGTGTACTGAACTTAAAAAGTTCTTAAACCTTGTGTATGCTGGCTGGTACTGTTCTTTCCTTTGCTTCCTCCTCTCCTAAAACAAAATTACTACTGCACAGCATTTTGGCAGCTTATGCCAAAAGCAGTCACGGTCATTTCAGGGTTTTGCTGGAACTGCGAGTTTCTCTCTGGCCTGTCCTGGTACTGGACAATGGAGGCCCTTAGCATTGGGGGGGGGGGGGGGGGGGGGGGCGCGGGCAGGGTGTGTGTTTGTGGCTTTTTTTTTTTTCCTCTCCAAAAATATTTCAAGGTAGTTACACTCCTGTAGTGCTAAATCTTCTAAGATCAAATTAGATCTCTCCATTCCCCTGTTCTTTACACCAGGTTGGAGACTGGTGCCCTTCTTTTGTTTCTGTTCTCTAACTTTTCAGAGTATCTTCTTTTCCCTACTTTTCACCTACTTTTTTTTTTTTTTTAACCTACTTTTCGGAGTAAACTTAAGTATAGAAGGAGAGATCTTTTGATGCTTCTGCTGTCTGTCAATGCCATTATTTATACATGCTACTTATGCTCTTGCACCTGAGCTTCAGGGATTTCCTGGGACCTGGGGCTGGTGTCCATGGGTGTCTGTGTGCATATTTACTGTGAGAAAGTGAGTAATACCAAGCTATTTAAGGATAAAGTGTTGCCAGCTCTAAGTCGCTAACTTCTGCAGGCTACTGACTGGTGATATAATTTTACATTGCCCTTTGGTAGTTTCCTTAGAACAGGAGGGGCAAGGTTTGTAGGGAGACGTAAACCTTTTATTAGACACGT